>NC_037673.1:149187082-149487082 GCF_003255815.1 Theropithecus gelada
GGGGAGAAAGGGGAACACTTAAAAAAAAAAAAAAAAAAAAAAAAAAAAAAAGAGTCTATGTGACTATGTGACCAAAGTTAAGTTGCGGGAAGCTCAAAATTGTCTTCTATAACTAAAAGACATTTTTTGTAATTCCTGTTATAACAAGAAGAGAAAAAAATTAAAGTAGACACACATGAGAAAGAGAAATAAATCGAAGTGTATCAATACAGAAAATCACCGAACTGCAAAGCTAAACAGCACAAGAGGAAGCCAGGAACAAAAGATCTTCAAAATAACCAGACAATAATTAACAGTATGGCAAGAGTAAGTACTAACCTATCAATAATAACCTTGAATGTAAATGGATTAAATTAAAAGATACAGATTGGCTGAACGAAACAAACAAACAAACATCCAACTATATGCTGCCTACCAGTGACTCACTTTACCTGTAAGGAGACACACATAAACAGAAAGTATAGAAATGGAAAATGATATTCCATGCAAATGGAACCGAAAAGGAAGCAAAGTAGCTACACTTATATAAAATAGACTTCAAATCAACAACTGTAAAAAAGAGACACAAATGGTCGTTGCATAATGACAAAGGGGTCAATTCAGCAAGTGGGGTACAACACTGTAAATACATGTGCATTTAACACCAGAGATCCCAGATAAATAGATCAAATATTATTAGATTTAAAGAGAGAGACTGACTGAAACAAAATATTAGTAGGGCTCTTGAACACTTCACTTTTAGCCCTGGACAGATCACTCTGACAGAAAATAAAGAAACAGATCTAAATTTTACTTCAGATCCAATGGACCTAGCAGTCATTTGCAGAACATGCCACCACAAAGCTGCAGAATACACATTCTTCTCATCAGCACGTGAAATATTCTCCAGGATAGATCACATGTGAGGCCACAAAACAAATCTTATCAATTTTTAAAAATTGAAATAATATCAAGTATCTTTCCAGTTGGAAATGGAAATAGAATAATACTAGAAATCAATAACAGGAGGAACTTTGGAAACTATGTAAATATATGAAGATTAAACAACAAACTCTTGAAGAACAAATAAGTATACCACTTTTAATGTCCATACCGACTTTAAAAATAATTTTATGTCAGTAATTTTGAAAAAACTGATAATTTTTAAGAAAACGATGAATAACCAAACCTATATGAACAAATAAGCAATAAACAGATATATTTATAAAAGGGTCCCTCTATAGCCGATTACAAACCCATAGAGTTAGGTTGTCAAATTTTATAATTGTTTCAGAAAACAGAAAAAGAAGGCAAGCTACTCAACTCATTTTATGAGACTCCATGACTTTAAGAATCTCGATTCCAAAACAAAAAGGACAGTGTAAGAAAATTACAGACCAATACCTCTTAAAAACAGAGGTTGCAAAAGATAAATAAAATGATAGTTAGACATAATTTAGCAGCATGTTAAAATACACATGTCATGAAAAAGTAGGAATTTTCTCAAGAGTGGACAGATTGTTTAAAATCAAAGTTTATTATTAAATATACCACATCAATAGATAAGATGTATCATTTAAACATTAGAAAAACATCTAATCATTTCAATAGATGAGAATAAGCATTCAATATAGTCCAAAACTATTTATGAAGAAAATTATTAACATTTAAAAATAGAAATTAATTTTCTTTACCTGTCAAGGAATATCAATGAAAAAACTGGAAAAAATTTATTTAATGACATTTTAGAAACATCCCTTGAAAGCTAATAAAAGATGAACTCTACTGCTACTTCACTTTTACATGATACTAGAAGAACCAGTGAAATAAGAGAAGAAAAAAACAAAAGAACTGGCATATGAATTGCACAGGAAAAGTTCTTTGAACTTCAATTACTATAAAAACTTTATATTGTGGTTAACAAGGCCCTGTGTGACCTGAGCTTACCTGCCTCTCCCAGTTTAGGTCCTGACGCTCTTTATCCTGCTCTGTCCGCCTGACATATTTATTATCAGATTTTTATTCAGTGTCTTTAAACGGCCCACTTCCCCCACCACCATTTCTAGAATATTTTCCCCCTGGGTCTATTCATGACTGGCTTTAGTCCCAGTTTAAATATACCTCCTTTACTCCTACTTATTTTCCTCTTTGCACTTGTCGCAGCCTAATTGATGATTTAGTGGTGAATTTGCTAATTGTTTGCATTAAGTTGGCAGCTGGGTAAAGATATCTTGTTCACTGTCATATCACAGGAGCTCAGCATAGCGTGCATGGCACAAAATATATGCTCTATCAATATTTGTCAAGTGAATGAATAAGTGAGCAAATACTTTGATATGCTTACTAGATAAACTTCATGTGGTACAGCACCTTCTTTCCTGGATATTTTTGAAAGACATTATCAAACTTTACATCTTTGTTCTCTCCTTTTACAGAAATGCAGATTCATCTGGTAAGGAATAGCTCATTTGTTTTTGAGAGTGAGTATGGTATCATTATGTGGACATAATTTCTCTTCATTGCAATGATAAAGTCATACCATTATGTCTCACTGAAGTTAAGCCTAGGCCACCTGGGCTGGATCTGGGATGCTGAAAGGCTATTGTCTGTCAGTTTAGGAGCATCTTTAGAGGGCAGCTTCCTGTTAGCACAGTAAACAGATGACAACTTAGTAGAGCAGACAAGAAGCAGAAGTATCATATGTATGGATATGCACGTATACACACAAATATAATGATCTAGACTTGCTTTATATATACACATATATTTTGAGATGCAGTTTCACTCTTGTCTCCCAGGCTGGAGTGCAATCACGCAATCTCGGCTCACTGCAACCTCTGCCTCCCTGGTTCAAGGGATTCTCCTGCCTCAGCTTCCTGAGTAGCTGGAACTACAGACACATGCCATCACACCCGGCTAATTTTTTGTATTTTTAGCAGCAATGGGGTTTCACCATGTTGGCCAGGCTGGTCTCGAACTCCTGACCTCAGGGGATCTGCCCACCTCAACGTCCCAAAGTGCTAAGATTGCAGGCATGAGCCACTGTGCCCGGCAGACTTGCTTTATAACACATTATTTTTAAAACTAAGATCTTACTATTTATGTATCTGTAGATAACAAACTATCCAGAAAAATTGTATGACAAAATAATATACTGTGTAACAAGGTAATAATAGTTATATGATACAAATTACCACGTGTATTTCACACAATATATAGGTAATACAGAACATATATTTTCTAAATATTAAATATACCACCCCCTTTTTAAGTAAATTTGCTTTCCTTGAAAAGCTATTACTAAAATAATAGTGCTTTAAAGGAAACAAGATAACAAGTTAAGAGTTAGATGTTCATAAATAAATTGGCCACTAGGATCTGTAGAACTTAAATATCCTCAACAGATGCCGCTCTCCCGTGACCCTTTGATAAAAGTGGTAAATCATTCATACTTGTAAATCAATCATGCCACTTAGTGCTAATGAATTAAAAACCATTCATGAAGACTGTCCAATTCTTGGCTAATGATGTGACAGCTGATCTGACCAAGCCTGCTGAGGATGATGACTTTGTCAAACAGTAACTGACTCTTCAGTTTTCACTCCTGTCATCTTTCATAAGACCCAGCATCAATGAGTTTGGGGCAAACGTAAGGGGAATCTACATAATGAGATGCTTCATTCCATTATGTTTATATTTTCTATTACTCTCTGTGGAATGATAAGTAGAAAAAGGTCAAGGAGTTCCTTCTGTTTTCTCTGATTTGAAGAAACAAACATATAATTGCACAAGGGACACAGAAAATAGCTAACTGGGAAGCTGAGAAGTCAGATATAACACATCTCAGATGTCCAGAAATGCACAGAGGCACCTTGGCTGCAACATCTAGCCACCAGGGCCATAATAAAAAGCGATTACCATTTGACTTTCTCTCTTCACCTTGCGTGTATGCAGGTGTGAAAGTAGAAAATGTTGGTAGACTACTGTGGGTTCAAGAAATCTGGTCAGAGAGACACAGGTGAAAACACCCCAGGATAGGAAACACAGAGGTAAGCTCTGCTTTCAGGTTAGATGCTAACTATTCATGCCATGTTCCATGCAATTTGCTATCATCACAAAGAAATCTACAGATTTGTTTAAGAATACTATAGCAATATTGATTTTAAAAACATTTTAAGTGATCCACTATATTTAATTCACTATTTAGCAAAATGTGTACTGTCTTGAGCGCTGTTCCTTCATTCCTATGTGCATCTGAGTCTTCCTATGATTTGGCTACTGTGGCCTGATTATGATCACCTTATTTCAATGTTTACCCATACACACACATACTCACATACATGTAGCTAATTGCCTGGTTTGTTTTTACAGTAATTGGTGTAAACACTTGAATACAGAGATGGATGATACCAGGTTCTAGGGTGGAGTCCTGCCCTGGCCTTCTACTGTGAAAGAGCCATTGCAAATCCAGATGGCCTATCATTCCCAAATGGATACTTTTTCCTTGGCAGCACACAGATCCAACCAAAGCATATGCTGATCACTCTGGGCAGATAATCCCATTGCCTTTAAAATGTCAGCATTAGGTTGTGTCATGTACTGTTTTTAACTTCTATAATGTCTGTATTAGTCTGTTCTCATGCTGCTAATAAAGACATAGCCCAAACTGGGTAATTTTTAAAGGAAAGAGGTTTAATTGATTCACAGTTTAGCATGGCTAGGGAGGCCTCAGGAAACTTACAGGCATGGTAGAGGGGAAAGCAAACATGTCTTTCTTCACATGGTGGCAGCAAGGAGAAATGTAGACAAAAGTTGGGGGAAAGCCCCTTATGAAACCATCAGATCTCATGAGAACTCAGTCTCTATCACGAAAACAGCCTGGAGGTAACTGCTCCCATGATTCAATTACCTCCCACCAGGTCCCTCTCAGGACACATGGGGATTATGGGAACTACAGTTCAAGATGAGATTTGGGTGGGGACACAGCCAAACCATATCAGTGTTGCATTCAAAATCACAGCAAAACCAAGCATCAGTTTGTGGGAGTGCTGGTACCAAATGGCTGATAGAATTTCTTGCAACCATGAGATTTTAGGATTCTTTAAAATCACCTAGTCATGTAAACACAGGCTCACTGACTACTGTGGTCACTGTGTACCCCTTGACAAGCCACATGAATTATGTAAATAATCTGATCCTTCATCTCTAGAAAAATATGTAAGTGACAGAAAGATAATTTTTTCAAATCTGAGCAAAACACCTGTGTATGGGAATCTGTGGGAAGAAATAACACACATTGATGTAGTGTATCTCTGAACACAATATAGTAGTGTGAGTGTTTGGGTCCTACCAGAACCACTTGCTCTGCTTCTGTGTCTCCTCTGGGCAAACCATTTAATCTCTTTGAAAATTTGAAAATTCATAATTCATTCTTGTTTTCAATTTTGTCCAATGGGAATAACAGACCTAGTTCATAGGATCACTATAAAATTAAATAAGCTGAAGCATATACTCACATAGTATAGTGCCTAACATCTGGCAAGTACTCAATTAAGGCCAGTAGTTATTATTTGTTTCCAATCATTTATATATCTCATTTTTATTTTTACTCAGGTTCTCTGGGTTTAATAACTCATTTACATTAAGGCTTTTCATTTCATATGAACTAACAAAATAAGCTCTGATTCACTTTCTTTCCATGAAACACAGCCTCTTCGCATCCTCCTACATGAAAGCAGCAAACTGGAAAACAATTTCAAATACTATGCATTCCATGTGTAGAAAACCAGAGTGAGGAAAATATACTCTATCAGATCATATTTAAATTGAACATTCTGAGCTACTGGATTTGGGTGTTTGACTTAGTCTGTAATTGACATTCCTGAAGCATATCCAAGCAAATCCAAAGTACAACAGTTTTTGCATTTCCTCCTTATTGCAGTCAGTCATCCACTCAACAACTGTTTGATTCTGTAGTAGAACTGAATGATTTTGACACTAGAAGGGGGCTTAAAAACGCCCTATTACAATATGTCCTTTTTAAAAATCAGGTCCAGGAAGGTTAAATGCCCTGTTTTTATTTCCACAGTGGGTAGAAAATAAACAAAACATCCTGCAAGGCAGGGTAGTAAATAGAATGATGAGTAGGAGCTTCCACTTAGTCTTGAGGATCTTAAGGTTAGTAGGGACATGAGATGTGTATACAGATATTAATAATAGTAATTTTAATAGGAAGGGAGTTGGAAAAAAGCTGTCAAGTTCTACAGAAATTTTTATAGGATAAGGTATTACTTCTAGCAAGGATAAATGGTTGAAGTAGAATCCCATGTCTGTGCTATCTCATTAACCATTCCCCTTTCTTCCGTTAGCAAACCCCCACTTTTCCTTTTAGTAGTCACTCTCCAGCACTCACAGATCATATAGTACAGGTGGAATTAACCCCACTCCCAAAACCATGATTAACAATGACCTTGCCTACCAGACTGGAGCACCACATTCTCCAGTCGTGACAACTGTCTTGGAGATGGGCACATGACCCAGTGGCAACCATAAGACCCCTACCAAGAACTTTTGCTCAATGTATCAACAAGTAGTTTTGCTAGTTTTAATAGGATTGGTAAGTTAGCAAAACATATTGCTTGAAACTGCTAGCACCCATTTTTGCGACTTCAAAAGAAGATCTATAAAGAAATAATTTCCCCCTTTGGTAAAGAAGGCTGCATGATAGACATGTTATTAATGTTTTTGTAAAGTCCTTCCTTTTGAGAAGGAGCAACATACTTCTATTTCCTTCTTGACATAAATTTGTGTTCTGTGAGATGATTCTTTCTACTGATATTTTCTGTTGCTTAAATTTCACTCTTGGTTCCTGGGAAATTCTAGGGGTATCATTTTACATTCATGCTCATACATTCACTTTCAGTGATTACTTACAATGTCTAATCTCTTCCTCTTTAAATCATCTTCAACTCAAAATTTTTCAGACCCATCACCATTAGCGTAGAACAACATGGGAAAAATTATTTTACCTATCACAAGCATGGTTACATCTGGGAGTCAGTTTTTAATAATAATAGTATGTTATATTCTTGTAAATTCCTTTTACTTTCTCATGATACCTTAGCGACAGTTCCTTACTTTGAATATCCAAATATCCTGCCAAATAATTAGGGAAGTTTTTATCCTGCTTTAACCGATTTGGTGACTATAGCCCAAAGCTGCTCAACTAGTTGCTTAAGGGCAGAGTCAGGCTAGTTACAGAGCTGGTGTTTAAATTTCAGACGCCTGGCCCAGAAGTTTTTCTATCATTCCAACATAATTTTTCAAAGTTACAGTGTTAAAAGGACTTCTCCATCTAGTTGAAGGATACATTTGCTTAGAGACATTTATATATTTTGGAATGAAATGTGGTGATAGATTTTATGACAACAAATCTTTTGCCCTATAACTTTGCCAGTAATTCTTGAGGATAAATATTGACATACTGAAGAATTCACATTAAATACAAAAATACAGTTTCTATAGAGACTAGGGTCCACTGGTTCAATCATGACCTAAGAAGATCCCATCATTCTTCCTGCAATAGGAAAATCTTGCTTCAAGAGCTGCCTCAGAGCACTCCTTTTAAAACAGAACCTGAGCAGCCATGAGAATCACTTAAAATGCTGATTAAAAATACAGATTCCCCAGGCCTACCATCACAAATGACTCAGTGGTTATGAGTGGAGGCCTATAATCTGTTTGTGGTGCACAATTCACACATTGAGAACATAATGGCCCTCCAACCATGCTTCCCGAGAAGGCTCAGAAGTTATGTCATTGTAGTGAGATTCCTAGAGGAATATCGTGAAGAGGTCTTACAACCCAGATGTAAGCAACACCGTCTGCTGAAAGCTAAACAATAAAAAACAGATTAGAGCAAAAGGATGTAAAGTCATCTTGACTTCTTATCAACAAACCAGATACGACACTAGAGTTAAGAAACCTAAAAAAGTAGTATGTCAACCAGAAGAGGTCAGCTATAAAAACAGAGGAATATGATGCCCTCACAACAAAGAGTAGCCACAGCAAACATCCAGGTTGGCTTATTCTTAGGAGCTCCAAGAATGCACCCAGTGCTGACATATGCCTAATATGGATTACACCACCTGGCTTTTCTCTAGGGCCTTGTTTTTCAATCTTTTCTTCCTCATTATCCCCTCCTAAGGAACCCTTTAGACTTTTTCCCCCAATTGTTTCCCTATGAAATGTTAATATCATAGATATATTGTGTATCTATTTATATATGGTATGTACAGCTGTACGTTACACATAAACAGTAGGATCCCCTTCTCACCACCAAGAATTAATTTTTGCCTCCTTGGTGTCAATATTGCCCCAATTGAGAATACATGCCCCAGGGACACTTCAGACTTGCTGTCTTGCAGTAAAAGCTCAACATTACATGACAGACTTTTTAACATTCTAGCATATTTTCATTTATGTGCACTGTTATTTTAGCAGATACTCTTAGAGTGATGCTCTGAAATCAGCCATGGCATTAGATTCATGTTATTTTGTGTAAATTGCTTTCTATACTTACAATGTGAACTTGCATATATTGGCTTGGAATTTAGCCACATCTGATATAAACAAGGCCTTTGTCTCTCTTGCCAAAAGTTAGTGGCAAAATGAGAAGAACCTGTTATATCTTATTGCTAGTTTTTACAGTTACTAGAACTACACAAAAGCTTCTCTGGACATCCTGACTCTAGTTTGATATCATTCCTATTCATTAAGCCTCTCCTTGACCATTTCTTCTAGAAAAATTGTCTATTAATTTCTTCCTTGTCGCCAAATAGACCATAGGTTTTTCCTTTCTCTATACCTTTGTTTTTGCTCCTCTTTTTGCATGAAATGTCATCTTTTTTTGCATCTACCCATGCAAATTCGAGGTATATTTCTTTCATAAAGGATTCTCAGGCCATGGTGACCTCCTCCTTCTCTCCTCCACAGCACTTCCCCTGTCTAGTATTATTTGGTATATATTCGTTACTGGTGGAAGGGATCTGAGTTACCCCAAGTTACCAGTGGCATATCTGTAGGCCTCTGCAGCAACTTTAGTCCCTGCCTCCCCAGAAAAAAGAATTTGAGGGGCATAAAACAGAAAAAGAGACTGAGGCAAGTTTCAGAGCAGGAGTGGAAGTTTATTTAAAATGGCTTTAGAACATGAAAGAAAAGAAAGTTCACCTGGAAGAGATCCAAGAGGGCTCCTGAAGGTCAAAGAGAGAAAAACGAGCATTTAACCTTGATCCTAGGGCTTTCTAAGCTCACCTCTTTTCCATGATTCTTCCTTTAGGATGGGCTTCCCACATGCTCAGTGCCCTCCTTACCCTTAAGAATTGAGCGGGGGCAGTGTATTTAGGAAGTTGTACACATGCCCGTCTGAGGCTTTCTTCCTTTTTCCTAGTGGAGTGCACTCGGAAGGTCATACTTCATCATCTTGTCTCTTAATGCACATGCCCAGGAAGTGCACATGCCCAGAAGTGCATTTTCTCCCTGGCATCCATATTCAATTCATGCTTTAATGTTAATAGCTATGGATCATCAGGAAATGTCTTCTCCCTGGCTTTAGAGATGTAGTGTGATAATTATTGAACCATCACCTGATATTCCCAGTGGGTTGGGCCCTCTCCTGCCCCGCTCATGCCATCTAACTACCTGTAACATATTTATGGACTCCTCAAGGGCCTAGAATAGGGTCCACACACATATACGCTGAACACCGAAATGAGGATAGAAGTCCTTTTCTACAGTACTCATGACAGCTGTTAATAATCAGTCATTCCCACTGAACAATGAAGAAGCTCAAGAGAGACACTTTTAGTGATATCAAGTTAATATACAAATAAAAGCAAATTGCCTCCTGAGTTTTGTTATTATCTTTATAGACCCAGAGCCCTCAACATAATCTATGCACACAAAATATGTTCAGGAATAATTATTCCTTTGATAAATGAATAGGTGAATAAATCTATCCAATACGGATGCCTCCAAGAATGCTACAGCCTCCATTCCAGAGCCTACCAGAAACCTAAATGGAAAGGACAGAGAAAAAATGAAGACAATAAGAGGGAGGTAAATATTAGTCACATCTAGGTGATGTTTGCCTGAGCTCTTAACTTCTTTGGATGTCAACTAAAAAAAATATATAAATGATATATTCTAGAACTAAAACCCAAAGTTACCCTATATCTAAACTACTAAAGTAATTGTCTTCAATGTCATGAAAACATTTGTCAAGAGAAGAAAAGAATCAGGTAGGCCGCAGTAGCTGCTTTTATATATCTGAAGAGATCATTCCGTTTTCAGCTCAATGTAAAGAAATTTCTTACAGTAAAATCCAGTCAAGGTCAGATTAAACTTCTTTTGGAGATGAGTCACATGACAGTAGCAGCATTAAAGAATACATTGGACAGCTTGGAAGGAAATCATTAGAAGGCATTCAAACAGCAGAAGAGGGCAGGGGAGACTTGACCACCCTAAATTCTTCCCCAGCCACATGAGACTGTAATCCGGATGGCTCATTCTAGGGCTAACTGGTAATTTACTGTGAGTATCATATTCAGAGCATACAAGCCTTTCTCTGAAAGGGCCTGATTCCTTTATCTCATGAGGACACAAGCTATATTCTCAAACCTTGCAACTTCCTATGCTCGGTGACAAACAAAGGAATCATCACAATGAAGAAAAAATGAAAAAACAAGTAGCTGTTTAAAATTACTATCATTGTTGCTGCTGTAAAGAAAAGCATTTGTTGATTTCCGCTCTTGTCCTACTCACAAAATTACCAAGATGCTTTTCCCAGGTGTGGAGTAGCTCTTTTGATTACAGGCTGTTTGAATATTACATTTCTTCCCAGACAGCAACTTTATGCTGTAGGCAAATTGAGTTGTTTTCATATAAATACAGCCAATCCTTCAGCAATATTTTAATTACCAACTAAATGGGTACTTCACTTCCCCCCCCTACAACCTACCATACATTACAATCCTCTGAATGACCTCCCTAATTCAGGTAGACCCATGGGAAAATCATTAAACCCAAAGTTGAAGTGCTTTCTAGAATTCCTCCATTATAATATTTATTCATCATATACACCATGCAATAATATCTTCTCCAAGTAACCCAGAGCCCTTTCTGGGTAGAGAAAGCTCCATAAAAGTAACTGATGTCTGCTGAGCACATAATGTGTGTTACTTACATAGTGCTCACAAAACTGATGAAATAAGTATTATCATTCCCATTAATTTAATGAGGAGTTACTGAGGCTTTGAAATTAGGTAAATGGCCCAAGGAGATACAGTTAATATGTAGTGCTTCTGGAATTCAACCCTATGCCCATCTTGTTTTAGAGCCGGAGTTCTTTACCACAATGTTATGCTTTAAGTCATTGATTCTCAAAATGTAGCCCCTGAATCATCAGCAGCAACATAACCTGGGAACTTGTCGGAAATGCGAATTCCCAGGCCCCACTATATTTACTGAATCAAACTCTGTCTTCCAGTGATTCTGATGTATTCTGAGAACAACTGGACTAAGCAAATAATGTATCTCTACTCTGGGTCAAGAGTCATGCTGGGTACAATATAAGCTACAGAAGAATGGGAAAGTTTGGTTTCTTCACAGAAGAGTTTATGATTTAGTGAGGGGAAAAAAAAGATTAAAATACAAAGAATGAGTAGTATAGAGAAACACACATGGAATTTAATAAATATTTGTTCATTAATTGAAATAGATTCGAAATTGTAGGCTGAATTATTTTGTGGATTTAAATTTTCTGCAACTTCATTTCCTCCCTCCTACATATCTATTCAAGCTTGGGAAATATTTTATGAAGCTTAACAAAAATATTTAATTTTCAAATAATCTTTTGTATGTGTTTCTTAGTCTACTATGCATTTCTAATGTTTGTGTGATGTTAGTATCTTTTAAGTACCTTGCATTTTAATTTTCAGAAGACTTTCCAGTAGAGAAGGACACTTCTTCAAATGGACTAATCCCAAGGAGCTGAGTTCTGAATCTGCCATGTACACCCCACACAGGTTCTGCTGAACAGTGGAAGGAAGCCAGAATGGGAAGTTTGTCAAAGGGTCACACTAAGGTTCATTCTGCAACCCATCTACACTCCTGAGTGTTTCCCAAATGCTCTGGCATCACTGTCAACATTGTTAACTCATCCTCTCAGAAATAAGGCCTTCATTTTCTTTTAAAAACAGGATTAGAACCTGGCAGGCCATCAGTATATAAATTTTTTTAATTTGGTCAGTGATTCTCAGCAAGGATAGCTTCATCCCAAGGGGGAACTTTTTGTTATTACAACTGTTCGATGCTACTAGCTTTTACTGAGTGAGATCAGAGATGTTAGAAATCTTGCAATTCATCAGACCTATACTAAGAAAAATTGTCCTATATCCCCCAAACTTTCTGAATACCTTGCCAGGCCCTCAGGAGGTGGAAAATATAGTTTACGATAATCTGAGCCTAGAACCTAAGTAAATTTTACACGTAAACAAATGGTGTTTTTGCATGATTTTCGCTAAATTTTCTAGGAATGTAACTATAAAGTAAATCAAGGGAAGATCATACTTTTTCATAACTTTATCAAGACTTATTCACTATTTCAATAAAGCAGTCAGTCATCATTCAGTCATTGGTATTGACATTCTTACTGTTTGTCTCGCTATATGATACATCAATATCAGTAGGCACTTGTAGCTGTGACAGTCATTATGAATTTAAATGTGTATGTTAAGCCTCCATTTTGAAACAACAATTACAACAAAAAGTATTGATTATATTCAGATACATATTGTCTTATTGTCATATTTCTCTCAAATCTAAACATGTTCATTATAAGTAGATGTGGCTGGGCAGGGTGGCTCATGCCTGTAATCTCAGCACTTTGGGAGGCCAAGGCAGGAGGATTGCTTGAGCCCAGGAGTTTGAGATCAGTCTGGTCAATAAAGTGAGATCCCATCTCTCTCAAAAAAAAAAAAAAAAAAGATAAAGAAAAAGTAGATGTGTTGTAGAATATTATACCAAGGTATCAAATAATATAATTGTATTATAAATCAATATTTTTGTATTATTTTTTATATTTGGATTTTATAAAAAGTATGATTTTATTAATTACCAGAGATGGTGAATTCCTCTTCAAAGGATTTAATTGAGTAATGTCCTTGTCCTTGGTTCAGAGGCCTCACCTCCTTGTACTTTCTTGTTTCTAACCTGCAAGCAGCCCTCCCACTCTTGTTGTGCACCCTGACTTGCCCAGACATGTCCGAACATGCCTTGTGCTGTAGCAGAGGGACCACTCCTCCCCACTGCCTCCCTTGCAGATGGAACGTTTACCCTAATTGGAAATGTATAAGTCAGCCAATCAGGGTCTGCCTAGATTGTGCAGTCCAAACCTAGCTAATACAGGAAGGACTCGGGGATAGGGACTGCATGAGGAATAAAAACGCCCTCTGTCCTTTGTTTGGTGTGCTCTCACAGAGGCCAAAAGTGCAAGTGGCACCCTTCTGCAGAAGTAAATTTGCCTTGCTCAGAAATCCTTTGTTTGAGTGCCTGTTTTCCTTGCAACTTCGAGCTCTTGTTTCTAACATTGATGAATACGTTGATTTTATCAAAGTATGCATCAAAGTTGGTTATATTACTTATAAGCTTCATATCAGGATATGAAAAACATCATGAAATATTTGTTATTAAAAAGGAGCTCTGGGTCTAGTAAGGTTGAAATATGAATAAACAAATGATGTTTTGATGTATACATTTTTCTGTATTACTCTTCCTAGACTATAAATGCCACAGGGCCAGGCATCTGTTACACTCACCATTGTAACCCCAATGCCTAGGATAGAGCATCTCACCTAGCAGGATCACTCACTCACTCTACAAACATTTGCTGAGCATGGCTGAGTCAGGCACAAAGGGAACACATTCATGGGTAAGACAGCAACCAACAAACGGCAGGTAGTATACATGTAGACTGGAGTAAGTCCTAGCAGGAAAATACAGGTGGTAGAAGAACCACCTAGGATGGGTATAATTTGATAGCATAGTAAAAGCAGGTCTCTCTGACAAGGTGGCTTTTGTAAAAAAGCTGAGCTGTGAAAGTAAGCCAGCCATGAGAGAGCCCTGCAAGAGCATTCTGGGCAAAGGGAACTGTGATACAAATGCCTAAGGCAAGGTAGGGATGAGCTTGACTTCAGGACAGAAAGCCAGATGTGTGGCTAGAAGGTAGTGATAGAGATGATGGGAGATGAAAGTGATACAAGGTGAACTGAAAGAAGCAGTCAGGGGCCAAATCTCACTTGGCCTCATGGGTCTTGGTAACACATTGGAATTTTATTCTGTGAGCAATATGAGGCTACTGGAGTCTTTTAAGGAGAAAAGGAATATGATCAAGTTTCCATTTTAAAAAGATTACTCTGGCTGCAGTGAGAAGATTAGACTATCAATGTTCACTAGTTATTTGTTGAATAAGTAAATGCCCAAATAAATACACTTTTTGCATGAATGAATGAATAAATCTGTGAATTCAATGACACAAAAAATGCCAAGGGCTGCAGCCCTACGCTGGGCTCACATGACACCTCACTCCTCCTTTACCTTGCTGTATAACCGCCCATCTGTCCCTTTCTGAACCTCAGGTCCCTCACAATAGGTCAATAAGGTCTTGAAGATCCCCTCCAGCTTTGGAAATAATTCAATAACTCCTGCCAACCCCACCCCACTGCCAAGGCTCTCAGGCTGCAAACAGCTGAAAAGGGACGATGAATGCCTCTGCTCTGTTTATAATCCTCGCTTTGGCATTTCATCTGCAGCTGGAGCCCTCTCTATAAGACCACTCAGCAGCTATAAGCTGACTAATTTCCATGTTGATTGCAAAGCTAGAAATGTACACACTTGTAATTCTTATTCTTGGCCCAAATGCTTCTTGTCGGCAGTATCTCTGACGATGAGGCGCTGACACCACTCACTAGTTATTGTCTGACGTGCTTGCTATTGATATGAGTGGGTTTAGGAGGATGCACAATTTGATAATCAGACCCCATCTGCAAAGCAATCACGAGTCACATTATGGAGAAAATGTAAGTAAATGCTGGAGATGTGACTGTCTTATTTTCAACTTCCCTTACCCTAGCAAAGATTGAGTAAACAGATGTTGATGTATGAAACAATTTTGTGTTTTTTTAAATATAAAGAGCATCTCCTAGTGCTTTAGCATTTAATATAAGTACAGCAAATGACAAGCTATAAAACAAAATGCTTTTATGTGTATGATCTCATTTTGCAAATGCATTGTATTAGAGTTGTAAAGTAATGTGTGTTTGGTGAAGATATTCCGACCATGAAGAAACATATGACATTGAAAGAAAATATCCCTGAAGTACATTTTAGTATCATCCCCAGGATGATGTAGTGCCTGAGGGCAGAATGTCTGGTCAGACTACATGGATTTAAGTCCTGTTTTCATCTTTTAGATCATTTTCTGTTATGACCTCAGACTTGTTATGTCACCTCTGTCCCTCAGTTTTTTCATCTGTAAAGTGGGAATAAAAATAGTACCCTCATAACAAAGTTGTGATGTCAATCAAGTTAATGAATATAAAGCCTTTAGAATAGTGCCTGACACATATTAAGAACTCAATATATATTTGCTATTCTCCTTCTTATCAATTTTATTACTTCTCCTCTTCAAAGCCAACCCTACCTCATGGCGTCCTAAAGCTTTCAATCTAACAATTCATCTGCCCACATACCTTTTACTTCTATTTTCTTTCATTAAAAATGAAACCATAGGTATGCCAGATTTTCAATTCTTTCCACTCAAAATGTATCATGGGGATTTTATTAGTATGTAGATCTGCATCATTAACAGTTGCGTAGTATTTAATCTTATGAATGGGCTAGTGTTCAACCGTTTTTCAGTTAATGAACACTTAGCCTGACTCTAACTTTTTACCACTACAAATAGTGTTAATGTAAACTTTTCTATCAATGTATCTTTGCCCATTTGTGAGAATTGCTGTACAGGACAGATTCTGAGAAGTACCTCATCTCATTTGTATCATCACAAAAACTCTAAGGGAAAACAGAGTGAGTGAGTGCTGCCTTCCACAAAGGGGGCAAATTCTAAAAGTTGAAGAAATTTCCTTAACTTCTCACAAATGCACTCTTCATAGTGCATGATGGAAATGAGACAAATACTCAAGTCTTCCATTTCCAAACCCTGTGCTCTTTTTACTAGATGATGAGTTGATTAAAGATTGGCTCAGTGTGTCTGATGACTTTTGCAGCCTGCAAAGTTGCCATATTAAAAATCTTAATAGATTTATTAGCTCCAGCTGCAGGTGAACCTGTCAGGCCTGACTATAAACTGATTGCACATAACTAGGCACGTCTACTTTTTATCCATGTCCACAGATAATTCCCCATCCTTAAACATGGGTTAAAGGTAATATTTGCTGATAACTCAACATGGTAAAGACACCATACAGGGCATTAAAAAGGGAACAAAGTTGAATCAGATCCTGTGGAGAGACTGCCCTCCATCAGCTCACAGTCTAGTAGATAGATATGAAATGTGTGTAAATAGTTAAAATACAAATTAGATTGATCACTCAAGCAAAGTGACAAATAGCAACTCTTGAGGGCTCAAGAAAGAAAAGATTGGTTATTAAAAAACAGCCTACCCCTTCAAGCCTTATCTGCCTAAGTGTCCTGCCACCACATCCCTAAAGTAAATTAGGTATGGCATCAATCCTGTAACCTCACTGTTTGAGTCCTTGCCATCCACAGAATGACCATTTACTCATGAATGGACAGTACTCTTGCACTCAACCAAAAATGCTTAATTTTTGTCATTAATTTGTGAATACAGATTATAAAATTATATATATACACACACACACATAGAGAAAACTGTTGAGATTAAATGTGTAGCTGAAATGGTCTATCCAAAAGTTTGCAGTGTTAAAATCAACTTTATATCATATTTTGGCAATATTCATTTGGGTGAATTACATTAAAAATTCTATTTAGTGCGTTATTATTAAAATATTTTTGAAAAATCAACAGCAATTCTTATAATGGTCTCCCTGGTCATTATCAAGCTATTCAAATATATTTTCATAGCATTTGTTGGAGTCATTCTTTAGCGGCTTTTATACCACGATTTAACTCTACTGTATTGGTAGAAATGAAATTCTATTTCTTTTTGATGTTTGTGGTTACTTAAAGTCCATAATCAGGCAAAGGGAAAATTGGGGTGGTCCTTAGCACTCTGATCCTTAGAATGAATTGTATCTTTTTACTGTAGGCATAAAAATAAATTCCAAAAATGCCAGCTATCTTAGCTATATTAACCAGTGTTTGCTATTAAAAGGCTGAACTTGTTGGATGTTACTTATAGCAGTTTCAGGTGTAAACTTGGTTATCAATGCTCTTTGAAATTCTGATTTGTTTAAAAGACTGATGCTGTTAATATCCATTCGAGTGTTTCATATGGAAGTATTCTGGCTCAGAGGCTGCCAATATACAATTCCACATCCTACTTGAGCAGTGATTATACTATAGATAAAAAGGTGGTGAAGGAGAGACAGGTATGCACATAAATTCATAATCACCAGTATCTTTGCTAATAACAACGAATTCTAGAACATCGAAATAAAATATCTCCTGACACATTGCAAATATCTATGAGTTTAGGGAAAAAAAGAAAGAAAAGAACAATTTGATTGGTTCAGTGGAAATGAATCGGGAACATATGCCTTGGATTTCTCAGTATGGGAATATGGCTGGCAAAATTCATTTAAACTATGCGGCACCCATAGTGCTTGAAAATGAGCTTGACAGACTGAAAATATATCTGTGCTATCCTATGAGCAATGCAAATAACTCTTGAATTAAGCCCAAATTTTTTTCCAACAGGCCATGAAACCTAACGGTATAATAACAGCTTGCATTTCCATAGCTCTGTTTTTCTGCCTCAACAATCCTGAAATACCATGAGCAATGCATCCATTTTTCCTCTTTTCACTTACAGCAGAATGTTTCAGTGGGACAGAACACACACACACACACACACACACACACACTTGCTCGCTCTCTATATGTGTGTCTATATATGTATACACACACACACACACACACACACACTGATGTTTTCTGGAGTTCAAAAGAAGACAAACAGCCACCATCAATTAAAAGCTTACTGCAAAAAAAAAAAAAAATGCGGTTGCAGAGCACTCTAAAAGCATTCATGCATGTAATACTCTCAACAAGTACAGAAAATAGGTTGTCTTGTCTATCTCTATTTTAAAGATGTGAAAATTGAGGTTTATAAGTAAATTGGCAAGTTAGAAATTGACAGAACTCAAGTCTGACTTACTACTTAGCTAGTAATTGTAATCACTGTGGTCTACCTAGTGTTACCAGACAAAATATGACAGTTAAGTCTGAATTTCAGATAAATGGTTAATAATATTTTAGAATGCATATGATCTATGCGATACTTAGTGTCATGTTTATATTAAAAATAGTAATTTAATAATTTTTAGTATAAAAATGTGCCATATATTATTTAGGATATATTAATACTTAAAAGTATTTGTTATTGACCTGTAATTCAAATTAACTGGGTATTCCATGTTTTAATTTGCTAAATCTGGAAATCCAACTTCTATTGCTTCTTTAAATTAGATAAATGAGACCAGAGATGGAGTTTGTGGATTAGAGAAGTGTATCTCTCTACAAAGGAAAACAACATCTGAAATAAGGCTAGAAGTAGCAGAAACTTTTCACCAACCAGCTACTGGGCTCAGAAAGGATACGCATGCAACTACAGTTTGCAAACAAACAAACAAACAAACAAACAAAACACAACCACAGTTTTAAAAAAATATTACTCGACTCCTGGTTTCCTAAAAGCCCCTTCCTACTTTCAACAGTATTGTGGGACAATTAATTATTCTTAGAAGGAGTATAGTATATAGCTATTTTTAGATAGATATTTTTTCTTTGGAGGACTTATTAGAGAGAGCATGAGGTCACTGTCCACCTGAGTAGGGGAGGAGAAAGGCAAACACTGAAGAGGCAGAGAAACCCAATATGTGCATTATGGTTACCACAGAGGAGCATGCTTTCTAGAGAGGGGTCCAAAGACTAGGAGTCAATAGTCTCTGTGAGTCTCTTACCCTCTATCTTGTTTAGTGTTATAGTCTCAGTTCCCAGCACAGTGCTTGGCAGTGTTGGTACTTGATAAATATTTGTGGAGTAAATGACTAAATGGATTTTCTCATCTGTAAACATCAAAGAATACAACCAAGTCAGGCAGAATTGCGATGTTTCAAATCAGGCCTATTATTTCTGCAGATTTGTCTCTGGGGTTCGCTTAATAGAATGGCTCCTGAAGGCAGGCAGGGAAATCCTGGCAAACTCTCCTATTTCAGCCAGAGCACCTCCCTGTCTAGCTCTTTAACGCATTGAGGTGCAAATGAGATTTCACTTAGAAATAATTCCATTGTAAAAATTAAATAGTTATAATAATGTTTAAAAATTAGGGAAAAAGTCTCATTTTTTTTTTCCCCCTCTACCCGTGGTCTATTCTCCAAAGCAAAATGATCCTACATGCTTGCTCAAAGCCCACAGGTGAGGACTGAGAAGACACAATCTACAAGACAGCAGAGTGAAGATGAACCCTCAAAAGGACTTCTCATCCCTGGTCTCCAGTTTTCCCAAATGATTTGTCTCAGTAACCTCAAGTCTTGCCTGAAGAGATAATTACTAGGCAAATTAACAATACAAAAAATGAGGGAAAAAATCATGCACAATCTCTCCAGCAGTTTGTCATATTGAAAACACAGCATAATTGATTCTATTAATGCACCAAGGGAATACAAAACCGTAATCAGTTTTTCTGTAGTGTTTATATCTATAGTGATGGAAGTCTAATTGCATAATTTATCATTATGAAATAACTGTACAGATTACAGGTATGCATAGTAAACAGCTGGATGGTGTTACTAGCTTTTGTATAAATCATTGTAGGCACTTTTGATTCAGTACACAAATCAGTCTGGGAAAACCTCATTTTTGACCATGTTCAACTATATTATAATTGTCATGTTAAATGTTTCAATACCTATGTATGTCACTAGCTCAAGCTCTTGTCATCTCAGAGGGCATGTTACAGGAGGGCGACCTTGAAAATGCCCTCAAGCCACGGTCCGGTCTGCACAATAGCCTTCAATGGTTTCCTGTTAGCACAGAAGAAATTCAAACTGCTCAAGGTCCTTATCTCCAACTCCTTCTCTTTAGGCCCTGCCATGCATCCATTATATCAAAGCTATATCAGATGACTTGCCACTCCTTGGAAACTCAATCTTCTTTATCTTCTCTGGTCTTTTGTTCATTTTTCTAAATCCTACGGTTTTATACATGGATTAAAATGTCTTTAAATAAAAACTATTCGGACATCAGACATGCTTCTAGGCACATGTCTGTTATTAAAGTAAAGCAGCACGCTACGGAGAAAACAGAATAGATAACAGCTATCCCTATTTCTCCTGTTAAGCACAAATAAAAATGCTGAACATTGTCAGACAAACTAAGACGACTCTGAAAACTGGGCAGAAGGTGGCAGACTGGAGAGGGAACTGTGCCCTGAATGATGACATGGCTGAGTTTCCTGGGTTTTCTTTTTTGCATCATACACCCCAGACTAAGTGCTAGTAAAGCCAGCTAACTGGAAATACCAATAGGCACGAACAAGCCAAGCAACATCAAAAGACTTTCTCCAGTCAAAGCAGAGCGTTCAGGCAAAACCAGAAAATGTTTAGCCAATAATGGCACTCCTGCAGCCACTCTGACTCCTCACTCCCACTCTCACCATGTTGTAACAAGGAGTGCCAGCCTCCCCCAACCCCGCCAGGGTGCTGTCTGGCCAAGTGAGGAACTGAAACTTTTATCCCTGCTGGGCGGTAACAAGCTCCAATCCCCGTCAGTATCAGTGTAAATCGTATGGGGGAAGCTGGACTTCCACCCAAACCCAGTAAGGAGGCACACCTTCTCTCCCTCCATACCCTCTCTCCCTCCAGGTGGTATATCAGGAATGTCACAGGGGATGCCATTACAGAGACTGTAAACATAAAAAGGAGAATAAGGGGATACTATGAACAACTCTACACTTACACATTTGACAGCTTAGATGAAATGGATCAATTCCTTGAAGCTATCACAACACATTCAATGTAAAACAGAGAATTTGATAGCCCAATAACTATTAAGGAAACTAAATTCATAATTTAGAAACTCCCCATAAAGGAATCTCCAACCCCAGATGGTTTTGCTGAAGAATTTAACCAAATGATTAAAAAGAAATAACAACAATTCCACACAATCCCTTCTAGAGCAAAGAAGAGGAGGAGGAGGAAACACTTTCCAATTCTTTTATAAAGCTAGGATCCCTCTGATTGCTGATACTAAATCACAGAAAGTACAAAAAAGAAAACTACAGACTGATACCCATCGTGACACGTACACAAAAATCCTTAACAAAATATTAGCAAAAGAATTTAGCAATGGGACAGGCCGGTGGCTCACGCCTGTAATCCCAGTACTTTGGGAGGCCGAGTTGGGTGGATCACTTGAGCTTAGGAGTTCGAGACCAGCCTGGGCAACGTGATGAAACCCCGTCTCTACTAAAAATACAAAAAATTAGCTGGGCATGGTGGCATGTACCTATGGTCACAGCTACTCAAGAGGCTGAAGTTAAGAGGATTGCTTGAGCCTGGGAGGCAGAGGTTGCAGTGATCCATGATCACACCACTGCACACCAACCTGGGTGAGAGAGTGAGACCCCCCCAAAATAAATAATTTAGCAATACATGGAAATAATTATAAATCATGACCAAGTGGAATTTATTTCTTGGATACAAGTCTGGTTCAATATGCAAAAATATGCCAATATAATCCAACATAGTCCTAGGTTAGAGATGAAAATAGATAACATAGGCTGGGCACAGTGGCTCACGCCTATAATCTCAGCACTTTAAGAGGTTGAGGCAGGTGGGTCACTTGAGGTCAGGAGTTCGAGACCAGCGTGGACAACATGGTGAAACCCCATCTCTACTAAAAATACAAAAAAAATTAGCCAGGCATGGTGGCACATGCCTGTAATCTCAGCTACTTGGGAGGCTGAGGTGGGAGGATTGTTTGAACCCAGGAGGCAAAGATTGCAGTGAGCTGAGATCGCGGCACTGCACTCCAGCCTGGATGACAGTGAGACTCTGTCTCAAAGTAAAAAAAGATAACATAGCAATTTATGCAGGACCCATTGACAGCTACAGAAACTCTCAGAAGTGTAGGAATAGAAGGAAATTTCCTCAACTTGATAAAGAGCATATACACACACCCACACACCCCCACACACATACCACAGCTAACATTAAACTTAGTGGTGAAATACTGAATACTTTTCCTCTAAGATTTGGGTATAAGACAAAGTTATCTGCTCTTAACATTCAATTTAGCACAGTGCTGGAATTTCTGGCCAGTGTGATAGACAAGTAAAGAAAATAAAGGGCATACAATTCAGAAAGGAAAAAATAAAACCACATTTGGAGACCACAAGACTACTACAAAGAATATTCCAAGAATCCACACATACACACAAAAAAGAAAACACCTAGAATACAAAAGTTGGTTCAGCAAGGCCATAATATACAGGATAAACATACAAAAATTAACTGAATATCTATATCTCAGCAATGGGCATACGATATCAAAATTAAAAATAAAATGATGTATAATAGCTCAAAAGAAAAAAAATAAAATACTTAGATGTAAACCTAACAAAACACGTATAGGACTTGTATGCTGAAAACAAAAATCACTAATGAAAGAAATCAAAATATACCTAAATAAACATACTGAGTTAATGGATTAGAAGACTCAATAGAAAAGATGTCAATTGTAGGTAAATTGAAATAGAGGTTTGATGTAATTCCTATCAAAACCCCAGTAAGGGTTTTTATAGATATATGCAACATTAAACAAAAACATATGAAAATGCAAAGGAACTCAAATGGATAGTAGCATTTTGAGAAGAAAAAGTAGAAACGATCAGTTTATTTGACCTAAAGATTTAATATATAACTTCAGAAGTCAAGGCTGTAAGTATTGGTGGAAATACAGATATATACATCGATATGAATGGATAATTCAGAATAAGATGCACACAAATATGCCGAATTTTTGACAAAAGTACAGACGCAATTTGGTAGAGGTAAAAGAGCCTTTTTAACAATGGTGAAGGAAAAATTGGACATCCATAGCCCAGGTAAAAAAGAAAAACGCTATCATAATCTAAACCTCGCACCTTATAATAATGAACTCAAAATTGATAACAGACTTAAACATAAAAATGAAGCTATACAACTTTCAGAAGGAAAAACAAAATCTTCAGGATCTAGTGCTAGGCAAAGAGCTTTTAGATTTGACACCAAAAGCATCATTCATAAAAGGAAAAATCGAGGAACTGAACTTCATTAATATTAACATCTTTTGCTTTGTGAATGACTGTTAAGAGATGAAAAGACAAACTACAGAGTGGGAGAAAACATTTACAAAACCATATCTGGCAAATGACTAGTATCTATAACATGTAAAGAACTCAAACTGTAACACTAAAACATCAAACAATTAAATTAGAAAATGCACAAAAATCAGGAATAGACATTTCACAGAAGAGAATAATAACAGATGACAAACATGTGAGAAAACTGTTCAATATCATTAGCCAAGAGAGAAAGGCAAAATAAAACCACAGTGAGATGTCATTACAGACCTAGGAGGATGACTAAAATAAAAAATAAACTACCAAATGCTTGTGAGAATCTGGGAAAACTTCACCACTTTGTCACCTTACTAATGGAACATAAAAGTGTACAGCCCTCAAGAAAACAGTGTGCCAGTTTCTTAAAAGAAAAAACATATAACTACCATATAATCCAGCAATGCATCCTGGACATTATCCCAGAGAAGTTAAAATGCATGTTCACATAAAAATTTGTACAAAAATGTTTACAGTAGCTTTATCATAATTATCTAGAACTGGAAACAAATCAGATGCCTTTCAAGAGGCAAATGGTTATCCAAACTGTGGCATATCCATCCTGTGGAATGTTACCAAGCTAAAATAAATCAATCAAAAGGGACTTATTGATCTATTGATTCATGTGACAACATAGATGAATTTTTAGAGATTTTTTCTTCTGATCGAAAAAGTCCTAAAAGGTTGCATAATATATGGTTCAATTTGTATCACATTCTTACGACAAAATTATTGAAATGGAGCACAGATTATTGGTATTTGGGGGTTAAGGAAAAGGTAGGAGATGGGAAGCAATTGGGAAACAGGTTATAAAAGGGCAAAATAATCCTTTAGATGATGGTAATGTGCTGTATCTTGACTGTATCAATGTCAATATCCAGACTGTGATCAAGTATTATAGTTTCACAAGATTACCCAGTTACCACTGGGGTAAATAGTAGGTAATCAATGATTATTTCAAAATAAAAATTTAAAAATACATTACCATGGAGGTGGCAGGGGTGTGTTTCTAGAGGGAAGTAAATGAATTCCACACGAAACAATGGACTGTTGGTATGTTTGAAGGAAACTACAGCACAGTTCCTATGCTATTGATTATGAGATGCTGTTAAATGGCCCCTTTGGCTGGCAACAACACTTACATGCAATTTTTTTTTTTCTGTATTCTTCCTCTTATCCTCTTTAGTGTCTCTCTCTTTGCTATCACCTACCTTCCCCACTTCTCTAAGGCCCTCAATACTCCTTTATAAAATGATAGTTAACAGAATTGATCTAAGCAACTCCCTAAAGTGAGGACAACTCCCTAAAGTGAGATAAATGTTGACGCCATTTCATATAGAAGGAAACATCACCAGAAATAGAGAGAAGACCTGGGCTCTAATTCCAACTTGATACTTCCTTGGAGAGTAATTTTGAGTGAATGATTGGACATCAGTTCCCCTCTTCAGAACATGATTAGACTCCCTGTGTGTTCTGCCTCGTAGTGTGTTGATTATGAGAATAAATGAAATAATGGAAATCAAGGGGTTTTATAAAGGACAGGGTGTTGCGCATATGCTGACATTGTTATTTCAACTTGAGGGCATCTCTTTTTATAGGAAGGCAAAAGCGCAAGTCAACCTTCACTGGCTGAATTTTCAGGAATGAGTCACAATTGACAGATGGGATTATTATTATTATTTTTTTTGTATAACCACCACCCAATTTGCCTACTTTTAAGACTATTCTTTGATAAATTCCTAGCACAATAGTACAATTGTCATCATAGGCACAGGCATGATCAGAAATGGCAGTCTGAAAGAACATTGCACCGTTATCCTCAGGAGATCTCACAGTGTCCTGCACAGAGAGTCCTCAAAATATGTTAATTTGAACTGAATGATACTTACAAGGACTAGCTGATGACTGTGACAATCAACAATATAACCAATATCTTGGTGGGAGGTTAAAACTATGAAGAGGGAACTCTGCTTGGCATGCAAAAGTCTAAAGCAACTAATATTCCTAGGAGGTCGCTCCTTATCCAGGTACTAAGCAGAGTAGACTCTGCCTCCTATTCAAGATCCTAGATATCTGTTTCCTGTCTGTCATCTGGGCAAACCTCCGTAACCTAAACCAGGTATGGTGAATTCAAGGCATGTGTACTGCTGTACTCTACTCCCACATCCAGGGAAGGCATTGCTCATTAAAGGTAACTCTTTGAGGTCAATAATAGCTGCCACTCAAGAAGAAATTCATTGGCCAGCACTTGTTAATATGCTCTTTGCCAAAAAGTCTTCTAATAAACACCTCCATTTGTATAGTGTGATGTAGTGCCTCTTACGTATAAGGCAGTAGGGAGGGCAGTAGCTGATTTTAAGGGGCTTAGAGTCAACCAGAAGAGAAAATTTGGTCACAGATAACTTTTCCTTAGGGTGGACATGGTGGCAGTGCCAGAACAAAGACAAAAGTATCAAAGCAAGTCTAGAAAGTGAGACATTTACTATTAGCATCTAGGAAGACTTCATGGTAATGCAGCAAAAGTGTTGCTTGGTCTCTAGGTTGGGGAGGACTTAGATTTCTAGACATGAGAGAAAGAGCATTCTATTCAGAAAGCAAATGCAAGAAATGTAGGGAAGCCAAAGGTATGTATAGGGAACACTGGATACTTATGTTTGATGCATAGGATGTATTGAGGGAAATGGAGGAATGACCAAAAAGGAAATTTAACAGGAAAATTGGGGCTAAATCTTAAAAAGACTCTGGATCAAATGAGTTGAAAATACCTGTGCTGGCCGGGCGCGGTGGCTCACGCTTGTAATCCCAGCACTTTGGGAGGCCGAAGTGGGCGGATCACGAGGTCAGGAGATTGAGACCATCCTGGCTAACACGGTGAAACCCCGTCTCTACCGAAAACACGAAAAATTAGTCGGGCGTGGTGGCGGTGCCTGTAGTCCCAGATACTTGGGAGGCTGAGGCAGGAGAATGGCGTGAACCCGGGAAGCAGAGCTTGCAGTGAGCGGAGATGGCGCCACCGCACTCCAGCCTGGGGGACAGAGCGAGACTCCGTCTCAAAAAAAAAAAAAAAAAAAAAAAGAAAGAAAAAGAAAATAGTCGTTTTTCCCAAAACACCCAGATAGGGCAGACTTTTTCATAAACATATCAATTTTAAAACCAGAAGAGATGTCAAAGAAATTTTCTGCTTTTTATACAATACAGTATTACTTCATTTCACAGATGAGAAAACTGAGAAGCCAAGAGGCTAAGTACTTGGGTCAAATCCAGAACCAGGGTAGAATGTAGGGGTCCTGCCACTTAGTGAGAAGCGTGTTCTTTCCTGGTTTTTAGTTGTCTGTCCCATAAGGCACAGGGGTAAATGATAAAGATTGCTTGAATTATGCCCTGCCAGTCTCTTCATTGGTGCTGACTTTTCCTCATCAGAAGTAACCTCCTTGTTGAGGCTTTCTCTGACCATACTCTCTGAAGTAGCCCCCTCATAACTTTCCATCTCATCAGTCTGATTTTCCTCACAGCATACATCACTCTTTGAAATTACTTTCTTCATTTATCTATTTTCGTAAATTTGACTTCTTTTTTCAGTAGGCAAGCTTTATTCTTTTTGCTTTCCCTAGAACTCTATCTTCTATTATTTCAAACCTAGGAATAATTTCAAACCTAGGAAAAAGCAAGAGAATAAGATGAGCCAGATGGATGAGATGGAGAGAGAGAGATGAAATTTAAAAGGAAGTCAATGCAGTTTACAAGGAAGTCAATACTGTTCATTCAACAAACTCTGAGCACCCACCTTTTGTGCAGATCTGTGCCAGGCAGTAACGAGAGGGATACCAGAATGAGAATTAGGCATGCTACAGTCCCCATCCTCAAAGAGGCTGTAGTCCAGGAGGAAAGCCAAAATTCATCCACTTTATATCCAGATTTAAAAAAAAATATTGCAACTAGGTTTAGTTTAAATAATGAGAAATCCGAGTAACTATGAGAGCACGTAAGACTCAATCTTATCAGAGAAGGCTTCACTGAAGAAGTGATGTTTAAGCTGAAGACCTTGAGGAAGATATGAGTAAATGTGGTGAAGAGAGGAAGAATACCCTGGGCGGAGAGAACAGCAATTCATCAGCCAAGTGCCACATGCCTAGGTCTGCTACTGATAATGGTGGTCTCCAAGCGATGGTGGTCTCCAGGCAGCCGCAATGTCTGTCTTTCTGGAACACTGTCATCCCAGCAGGGCTCCTGGTCACGTGAGGAATAGGTGGTGTGACAGGATCAGTGGTACCAATTAATTATCATTCTTTGTGCTCGAATCATTATTAGTCTCAGAATAAACACTGGATAGCTAATGAAATTTTATCTGTCTGCAGCAGCATTTTAATTTGCATGCTTTATGACACTAATATTTGTACAGTAGCCAGTAGTTTTCAAAGCCAGCCTTTCTCACCACTTATCTAATGAAGTGAGAGAGGAAATTAGGTAGTTTTCCTCTGTTCTCCCCCCTGAGGATTTCTCCTTCCTCTGGGCATTTCTGTGTTTCCCTTCACATTTCCATGACTTCACTGCTTATTAATTTAACATTTGCTGAGTCCACTATGGGCAAGCCCACTATGGGGAATTCTAGCTCTCAGGAAATAGATGTGCTCAGAGACTGATCAGTCTTTTTTCTTTTACATTGAAGACAAGAATCATCTTCTATTTGCAGTTCACTGAACACACTGTTGCTTCAGGACTTCATGTGTTAGTCTTGTTACTCTCTTTGCCTAGAATTTTCTTCTTCCTTTATAGGCCTTACACTCTTTAAAATTTAGCTAAATTCAACTGCTTTTTTGAAGCCACAAATCTCTCAGGATTATTTTGATTGCAATTGACAGGAAACCTAATTTTAAGTAGCTCATATTTTAAAAGTAAATTTGTTGTCTTATGTAGCCAAACAGTCTTGAGGGATACCTGGCTTCAAGTGTGGCTTATTTCAGGCAAATCAATGTCACCAGCAACCAGATCTTTTTAATTTTTTTTTTTTTTTTAATTCTGTACAAACTCCAGCCCTTGTAAACTTCTGGTTGCACATCTCATGGGGGAAAACAAGAGTGCTTTCCCAGCAATCTCAAGGAAAAGTTTCATTTCTCATTGGCCTGCACTGCATCTCATGATCATCCTTAGACTTCCCATTGTTCTCACATGAGTGCAGGGCTCTGATCAGGCAGGCTTAAATCATGTGGTGGTCTTGTTGACTCATGGCTGTTCTTAAATACTTTTTTCATTCCTACCATGAAGCCCTCCCTTTCTTTAGCACTAGAATTACTCATAAAACTGTATTTTCTACATGTTTGGGAATTCCTTGTAGCAAATGAGGTGGAGAAAGAGACGGGGCATGGTGGCAGAGATGACAAAGGCTGTAATTGACCTACTTGTAAAGATGTTAATAATAAATATTCATTTGTTGGTGGCTTTCTATACTCAAAGTATCACAGGGGGGCACATCAAAGTAGAGGTTAAAAAGGAAGATATGGCATACACCCAAGAAGCTGGATGGCAGTATTGTCAAATATTAGTATGAAAATAGTATCATTAATATGCATTTATTGTGTACTAAATATCATTCTGTGGGCTTTACTAACATTTTTCATTTAAACTGTGCAATAACACACATTTACAGATGGGTAAAAAGAGATTTGAAGTAATTGGCTTGGTCATACAACAAATTCCTATGTCAAAATTTGAATCCACTATAAGAGATTAGTGCACAAAACCCAGAAGTTATTGCCTTCATAGAACGATACAGCTACAGTAGGAAGACATTATTTAAATAATCTATAAAATGATCAAATTACACAGTGAAAGATTCACAATGAAATGAAGAGGCACAGGGTGCTATAAGAATATATAGCAGAGGACCTCTGGAGCATTAAGTAGAGTTCTTCCGGAAAAACTATTTGAACTAAGACTTCGGAGATATGACTAGGGTTAAGAAGATGAAAAGAAAGGGACATTCTAGACAGAGTACACAATGTGTTTAGATGTTCTGAGGAACCAGGAAACATGACATATTTGAGGATCTGAAAGAAGATCAGAGTTGTTAGGGCACCAAGAAATGTTGTGCTATATGGATAACCTGGTGTGGAACAAAACTGTAAAGATAGTAGCCAACCTTGCATTTTGGCTAACTTTGCAGGAGTCTGGCAGGCTATAATATATATTTCGGTCTTTGTCTTTAGATTATTCAGAAACAATTTTGAGCATTGGAATGACTTGATTAGATTGCACTGCAGAACAAGAACGAAGGTAGAAAGAGACCAACTAGGCATTTGGTGGATAGTCAAGACAACAGATTGCAGTGGTGTTAAAAGTAGACATAGATAAATTGACTGATTCAATACATGATTAGAGGTTAAAATCAGTAGCACTTAGTCGTGATATTAGTTGTTGGGTTGGATTTGGAAGGGTAGGGTGGGAGACAGGGAAGTGTCAGGATGAAGTCCAGGTTTGTGTTGTTATCTTACTAGGAACTAAAGTTAAAAGGCATCCGGCATAGTGAGGTGCATACATCAGGTGAGGAAATTGAGGAATGCAGGTAGAATTGGAGAAGAGGCAAGGGTACCATCACAGAAAAGAGGAAAGCCCATGTGGGGTGGTTTTGGTGAGGAGAAAATTACCAGGAGCCAGTTGTTGAGGGGAAACAATGGGAGATAAGATAGGAAAACAGGATAGAAACAGATCAAATAGGATCTCAGAAACCAGAATAAGGTGTATATACATAAATCAGTAGCCGGGTAGAACCACCAAAAATTTCAGAGAAGAGGAATGGCATGACCAGCTGAACATACAAGGAAGACTCTTGTGCTGTGGCAGCATGGAAAATAATTGTAGGGCATAGTGAAGGGGCATCGATGAGATCAGAGTGAGGATGAATAATACAGAGGCTGATGCCATGTCTTCAGAGAAAGACAGAAAGTGTCTGAAATGGGACAGTGGAGATGGGGTAGAGAGAGTCAGATCCAAAATCTAAAGTAAGGTGAACGTGCCGTTGTGCTGAATACCATCAGGTTTAAGAAGAAGTAAAACGTGATTCTCTGCCTCAGGAAAATTACTATTTAGGAAGAAGTGAGATTTAGTTTTATTTGTAGAAGCTCAATGAGTAATATAAAATAGGACAAAACTATAGAATTTCAGAAGACAGAGAGACAGTTCTATTTGAAGGGATATAAGAAGCCCTCAGAGAGAGGACGAGAAGAATTCAGAACATGGCTTTTGTTCAGTAGACAAGAGAAGAGGAGGAAAGCATTTTCAGAGGTCAGGAACTCAAATGTTTTTGTGTCCGGAATGATCTGATTTTGATGTTTGCCTAAGATTCCATTGTTATATGTCTGATTCCTTGGTATGACTTTGCCTCTCTTTTCAGCCCGTCACTAGTAAACATCTGCAAATTGCTCTAAAGAGACCTGCAGCCCTTTCCAGAGTAGTTAATGAAGATAGTAATGAGACTGGGCTGAACTCTGATCCCAGAGAGCCCCCTGCAGACAACTTGACCTGCTTGAGCCTGTGATGCCACTCGCCACTACCCTTTGTTAGTTTTCCCATTACATTCTTTGATGGTTTTCAATCCTGATGACAGTGCTCATATCCAAGCCATTTTACAGTTAATCTTGCAGGCAGTTGCTCATCAAACTCTCCCAGTTTCCTGCGATGCCAACATACAACACACAATGCATTTATTTCATGTATTATATCAGAAAACCAGTCAAGGATTTCTAATGTTTTTATCATCATAACACTAAGTAGCATATCCATTTATATTTGTAGCTATGGAGCTGACAGCTTTGTTAGAAAATGAAGTTGCAATTATCAGTGGTTGTTCTAGAATCATAGGAACAAAATATTTTACTACAGGAAAGGGACTAAGAGGTCATCTGATAACAACTCTCTCATATATGTCCAGCAGTTGTATAGTTTTTAACCATTCTCATTTGCCCCATGAGACACACTGGGCAGGAGTCACCATCACCATTCTGTAGTTGAGGGAATGGTGTCTGAGAGAATGAACACAACTCACTCAAGGTGACACAGCTAGCAAATGGCACACAAGCCAAAAACCCAAAACTTCTGATTTTTAGTTTACTTATCTTTGTACTTTAGTGTGTTGGTATAGAAAATATGAGGACTGTCAGGGAGTTGTCAAGGTCAAATAATATCAAGGAATAGGGTGATTAGAAAGTAATAGTGTTTGATATACCCAGGTATTATCGAACATATGAATAATGGAACCGTAGCCAAAAGAGAAGGTACATGCCCAGTCTAACGGCATTAACATAAAACATAGCCCACTGTTCTGGCCAAATACAGCACACATGTAGACTGGATTTGGCCTACAGAATGCCAGGTTATGACCCTTATTTCAACCTCTGAGAAAAAAATAACCACCCAGTTTCTGCTCCCTCAATCCCTAGTTTTTAAAATATTTTATCTTTGTGAGAATGTTTGACATTTTTCTTCCCATAGTTCTCTGTCAAGTATTCAAATCTTCAGGTTGTTATATATGCTTTTGATAATCACATTTATATCAGGAACCATATTAGGCATATTGTTATCATGATAATTAAGACGGTGTATGTACAAACTAAAAGACAGTCAAAATTACTACTGAGTTCAGCAGAGGGATGTTTTCCCTGGGGACTGATGTGATTAGAAGAGTCTTCCTTGATTATGATACTTCATTTGAGCTTTAAAGAATGAGTAGCTCTTAGATGATGATAATGTTCAACCATCAGTCTCTAAATTTAGGTGCTCAAGACACCATTGAAAAAGAATATTATATCCATACTAATTTTATCTATTCATATTTAAAATTTTATTTAAGCTTAGCAGGCATAGAACATATTTGTATACTAATATCTGTATATTATTTATAAACAATAAATATACATTCATTTGGATATGTTCTGAATTTTTTTCTAATGAAAGTTGAGATCAAAAGAGTTTAAAAGCCATTAGATAGGTGATGATAATTATCATTTTTGAATGGTGATTCTGAGGTAGGTACTTTATTTCTATTTCATTCATTCATGCTCTTTATTATTTCCATCTTGCTGCTTCCTTTGGCTTTTTTTTGCTCTACCTTTTCTAGATTCCCGAAATAAAAGCTTAGATTATTGATGTGAGACTTTTTCTTTCTTCTAATGTATGTATTTAGTGCTATAAATGTCCCTCTCAGGCCTGTGTTAGTTATATCTCACAAATATTGATATATAGTATTTTTATTTCAGTTTTTTTTTTTTTGGTCTCCTTAAGACCTCTTTGATTCATGAGTTATCTAGACATATGTAGTTTAGTTTTCAAGTGTTTGACAATATTATCTGCTAATAAATTTTAGTTTGATTCTATTGTGATAATTTCAAATCATGTACATTTGCCAAGGTTTGTTTTATGACCCAGTAGATGGTCTATCTTGGTATATCTTCTTTGGGCACTTGAAAAGAATGTGTATTCTGCTGTCATTTGATGAATTATTCTATAAAATTTTGTTACATCTTGTTGATTGATAGTACTGTTGGATTTTTCTGTATCCTTACTGATTTTCTGTTTAGTTGTTCTATCAATTGTTGAGAGAGGGGCATTAAAATTTTTAATTATATTTGTAGATTTGTCTATTTCTCATTTCAGATGTTTTTCTTTCACATATTTTACAGTTTTGTTGTTTGGTGCATATACATTTGGAATCCTAGGTCTTCTTGGTACATTAACAATGTCATCAGTATATAATGTTCCTTTCTGTCTCTGGTAATTTTTTCTGTGGTTAAATATATATTATCTGATATTAATATAGTCAATTCTGCTACTGATTACTTTATAAGTATTTTTTCCACCCTCTACCATCAATCTACCTATATCAACATAGTTGGTCCTCTATATCCATGAGTTCCTGATCCACATATTCAACCAATTGCAGATCAAAAATATTTGAAAAAAATTAAAATACAATAAAATAACAAAGATAAAAACAATACATTTACAGAGAACTGACATTGTATTAGTATTATAAGCAATCTATAAATAATATAAAGTACACAAGATGATGTACATAGGTTATATGCAAATACTGTACCTATTTTGTATAAGGAACTTGAATATCTATGGATTTTGGCAGGCACAGGGATTTTGGAACAAATTTCCTGTGGATACTGAGGGATGACTGTATTTGCAATACCTTTCTCATAGACAATATTTTGATGTGTCATGTTTTTCAATCTACTCTGTCAATCTCTGTCTTTTCACTAGTATAGCTAGAGCACTTTTACTTAATGTAATTATTTATGTAATAGCGTTTATGTCTGCCATTTAATTTTTTTTTTATTTGTAGTTCATTTCTGGATTGTTTCTGTTTTTTCTTTCTGCCTTCATGGGTGTTACACATTTTTTAGAATTCCAGCTTCTCCAGTTTGAGTATATTTCTTCGAATAGCTTTTTTAGTGGTTTCTCTACATGTATTAGTTTGTTATCACATTGTTATAAAGAACTAGGTGGGTAATTTATAAAGAAAAGAGGTTTAGGCCAGGTGCGGTGGCTCACGCCTGTAATCCCAGCACTTTGAGAGACCCAGGGCAGGCAGATCACGAGGTCAGGAGATAGAAACCATCCTGGCTAATATGGTGAAACCCTGCCTCTGCTAAAAATACTAAAAAATTAGTTGGGCGTAGTGGCAGGCGCCTGTAGTCCCAGCTACTCCGGAGACTGAGGCAGGCGAATGGCATGAACCCGGGAGGCGGAGCTTGCAGTGAGCTGAGATAGTGCCACTGCACTCCAGCCTGGGCAACAGAGTGAGACTCCGTCTCAAAAAAAAAAAAATAAAAATAAAAATAAATAAATAAATAAATAAATACAGAAAAGAGGGTTTAATCAGCTCATAGTTCTGCAGGCTGTGCAGGAAGCATGGCTGGGGAGGCCTCTGAAAACTTTGAATCATGGCAGAAGGTGAAGGTGAAGCAGGCATGTCTTACATGGCGGAAGCAGGGGGAAGAGGGTGAAGGGGTAGGTGCTACACGCTTTTAAACAACTAGGTCTCAGGAGAACTCACTGTCATGAAAACAGGGAGGGAGAAATCTGCCCCCATGATCCAATCACCTCCTACCAGGCCCTTCCTCCAACATGGGAGATTACAATTTGACATGAGATTTGGGTGGGGACACAAATCCAAACCATATCATTAGGTATTATATTACATATACATAACTTAACGCAGGCTATTGGTGTCATCATTTTACTCATTTAAGTGCATAAATCCTGCCTTCTTTTATGTCCTTTTACCGCTCTTTCTTTGTGTCTTAGCTCAGGCTGCCATTAAAAAATACCAAAGGCTGGGTGGTTCAATAATAGTATTAAATTTATTAATTTAATTTATTTCTCACAGTTCTGAGTGCTGGAAGTTTCTAGCATAAGGGTAAAAGCATGGTCCAGGCTTCTCCCCCCATCTTGAAGATGTTTGCTTTCTCCCTGTGTCCTCACATGGCTGAAAAAGAGGAAGCTCCCTAGAGTCTCATCAAATAATGGTTAATTCTATTATGAGGGCCTTACCCTCATGGCCTAATCTAAACCTAATTATCTCCAAAAGACCCCATTTCCAGACACCATCACATCAGGGATTAATGCTTCAACATATAATTTTTAGGAGATGGGACACAATTCAGTCGACAGAAATTTGTAATGTAATCGTCTTAAATATTTTCTTTATAGACATTTGGGACTATACCAGTGTTACAATTTTTGCTATTACTGTGAAATATAATAATGCAGAAAGCTCAAGAGAAGAAAAGTCTATCATATTTACCCATGTATTTTACTTACTTTGCTCCTCCTTCATTTTTAATGTTCCAAGAATCCTTCTACTATCATTTCCTTTCTGTTTACAGACCTTAATTTGGCCATTCTTTTAGAGTAAGTTTGATGGCAACAAATTATATTCCTTTTATTTCTTCCAAAACTGTCCTTATTTCCTTTTTTCCTGAAGAATATTTTTGTTGGAGATGGAATTTGGGGTTGACATTTCTTTCAGTACCTGACAATGTTGTGCCATTTTTTCTAGCCTCTACAATTTCTGGTGAGAAATCTGTTGTCATTTGGATTATTTCTCCTCTGCAAGTAAACTGTCATTTATCTGTCCCTGCTTTCATAATTATTTTGTCTTTCAATTTCAGAAGTTTGACTGTGGCATTTACTGGTGTGAATTTCTTTGGTTTTCTTCTGTTTGGGATTCACATGGTTCCTTGAATCTGTATGCTTAAACCTTTTGCCAAATTTGAGATATTTCAAGTACTTTATCAGCTATGCTCTCTTCTTCCTCTCATTTCAGGACTTCGTGATATCAAAGTTAGATCTTGTCTTATACTTCCATATGTCCCCGAGGCTCTGTTCATTATTTTATCTGGCCCATTTTTTTAATCTTTAGATTGCATCATTTCTATTGTTGTAGAAGACCCCTAATTTTTCTTTTTTATGACAGGGTCTCACTTTTTCATGCAGGCTGGAGTGCAGCAGCACAATCACAGCTTGCTGCAGCCTCAAGCAATCTTCCCACCTCAACCTCCCAAGTAGCTGAGACTACAGGCACCACCATAACTGGTTAATTTTTATTATTTTTTTGTAGAGATGGGGTATTGATATGTTTCCCAGGGTGGTCTTGAACTTCTGGGTTTAAGCGATCCTCCTGCATTGCCTGAATTTTTCCTCTAGCTCCACTATTTGCCTAATGCAAGCTGCTGATCTCACTGTTGATCCAGGGCCCCTAACCCTAGCAGCCACACTCGGCTACAGACCCAGAATCTGTTTTCAGAGTTGTGTACTCCCTACAGTTACTCATGTAGATCCCCATGCACCTACAGAATCTGTAGCCACTGGCTTTGAATTACATTACTTTCAGTTTGATACACTGAAGGTTGAAAAGCTGGGAGATCTTTACAAATGCATTGCTCACATGGTTTAGTCTATGTTCCCAAGTAACTTTCAAGGAGACACAGTCCAAAAAGTCCAAATTAACTTTTAAGTATCGCAGTGTTTGTGTTTCTTAAGAGATGTTAAAGAAGAGCCAATTCATATGATCTCTCTCATGCAACTTTCTCTCCTACCTAAGTCTCTTCTATGCACTATTTCACTCAATGCTTTCAGAGCCTGTGTGGATTTTGTTCTTTTATTCTGTACCTCATGTCACTGAACCTAACATATTTTATTAAACCTTTCCTCTCCACTTACTCCTTTTTGGATTTATTTTTTCTTAGCCTATTCACTTGCTTCTATATTAACAAAACTTTGAGAATCAGTCTGGAAAGGCAGACCATTCTTCAAGGGAGGGCTGGTGGGAGTTGGGAAGAGATTGTGAACATACTTTTGAATTCCATCACAGCTGCCAATGCTTTCATAAAATTTCCTACTTCTATAGAGTTAGCTTTTTAAAGTATGATACCCAATGTAATAAAATCAACATTATTTTATCTGCCAGTAGCTCAGAGTTAATTAGACACTAATTTAAAAAAATTCTCAACGCCTCATTTCACTGTGTAGGCATTAGCAATGCAAGTGTCATTTTTTGTATGCGAGATCCAGAGTGGAAACCACACATTTAAAGTTGGGCAATATGTATCTAGTTCCAAACATTGCTGAATAGGTGTTTGGGTTGGAAATGATATCAGGGATTTTCCAGCCCCATGTTTCTTAGTCTGGAATGTATGTCTCCAGTGGTGCACCAGAGAATATAATGCTACAAAAAAATAGTGCACATCATTCTAGAAAAGCAATTCTATACAATAATTAGAAAAATAGGGATAAAACAATAACAGATATATTTTTCAATAAAATAAAATTCGAGACTACTTTAAAGATATATTGTGACACTCCAAAGAAATTGAGTTTTTAAAATGCTAGACTACTTCCAACTGTTCCCCCATATCTTACTAGAGTATATATTCACCCTCTCTTCAAATAGGACATTTGGATGCACATTATAATAACCTGGGGTGCTGTTTAAATGTTCTTCTGCACATGAATCCCAGCCTCTCCTTCAAACATGTTGGAATCAAAATCTCTTAAGACTAATAACCTGAGCATCTGGTTTTTCTTTTTATTTTATTTAAATTAAAACTCTCTAGTCATTCCAATGTGAAACTTGCATTGAGAGTCACTGATTTAGGAGGTACTTCATTGGAAACATAAGAAAAACACCAGCATATTCTTTTCATTTTATACCTAAGGCAGCTAAAACTCAGAAACTAGAAGGAATTTAGTCAGGTCACATAGCATATTACTGTTAGAGCTGAAATTAGAATGCAGATCTCTGATGTCTATAAAGTGATTTTATCATTATCATGTTTGTCCCCATTATATTTATAATTGCCTGGTATCAATTTCACAGACAATTGCTGCATAAAGACTATTTAGAAAAAGAACCTCAAGCCTATCCCACTAAGAAAACTATCTTCCTACGTAATAAATTAACAAATCAGGAGTCTCTGGACTGATACCCACAGATTGTTTAAATAGAAATAGACTGAGCTTGGAAGGTCTAGGGTATTTTCCTATTTCCAAGTATATATCTGCTTATTTCTGTAACTCAATAAATAGGCATTAAAGCATAGCTCAGTGTTGGTCATCCCAAGGAAAGTAAAGAGGATCACAATTTCCTAGAGCTCTCAAGGAGTTTTCTAGTCCAGTGGAAAACCCAGGCATGCCTACAACTGCTATCAGTTGAGGCAAGATAGAATGAGAGAGATGCCAGCTCAGATGGTGGGGGACTAACAGAAGAGAGATGATGCTTTGGATGAGGAGGACCAAAATGTTTCATGGCAAAGAGAGCTTTGAGTTTGGGCTTAGAGACTGAATAGTATTTGATTTGAGTGGAAGGAGGGTATACCTCACCTATGGTAGCCAGAGTGAAGGCATGGGGTGGAAATGTGTAGGTTCTATAGTGAACCTGCATTTCACAGAAGGTTTGGATCTCAATCAGGATGAAAAAATTACATTTAAAAATCTCTTGAAGATTATTTAAGTCACCCATAGAACAGAGTACATATCTTATATAACAAACCTCATACAGTAATTCTTATGTGTAAGTACAGGGAAACAACTCTGAGCAAGTATAAAGAATAAAATAAGGTAAGTCTGTATGGCTCCCTGAATATCCAAATCAGTTTACCTTTAAGGTAGCCATCAAATCTCTAGGAAGATGGCAAATTCTAAAATGTTATGGCTTGCAATGTCAGGATTTATGATTTTATATCATGCATATTATAGATATGTTTGCTGAAATGAGGTCTGAAGGTGGTAGAAGATTCAAACCTTACAAATGAGAATGCAGTATCAGGTTTTCCCATGTGATAAATATCTAGATGTTGTGACTTCACTGTAGAAGATTAATAATGAGGGGTGGGATCCCAGGGCATCTGCATCACAAATAAACATTTGGTAATCATATGTCTCAGTCTATGCTAAGGAATAAATACAGAACGTAGAGGAGAATAGAAGGCATGGGACTCATCATCACCCCAGCTGTTTTAGGATATGCGGTTCAAGATAACTGATAAAAACAGAATTAAACAGAGTCAAATATTAGCCTCAGCTAATATTTGAAATATCCTGAAGCAGGATATTTCCCTGACCCCTTTGTGGGACTCATGACAGGGTGCCTCATTTACTCAGCCTGCTACTCTCAACTCCTCATGGGAGGGAATGTGAGAGCAAACAAGTATGAGAACTGGAGCAAATAAATGCTGGAACCAGCCAGCATCTTTGGCACCGGTGGGATCGAACTCCACTCACTCGACACCCTGAATTCCACCACAAGCGGGAGGCAACATGCAGGTGAGTGGGTGCAGGAACCCGCCGGATACTTTAGTGTCAGCAGGAGTGAGCTTCCTGCAGGCCCCATGGCAGCATTCAGGCAGGGGTACCTGTGACTCCTGAAGCCCCAGAGGGCGTGTTACAGTACTCTTTTAGCTCTGTCATCTGCAAACAGCTTACATGTTAACAGCTCAGTGGGCCCTTTGCCTTTTTATGTGAGGTGGCTGCCCTCCGTCAGCGAGGGCAAAGGGGCAATGTGACAGCCTTTGGTATCTGCACTCATGGCTCCCGGACTGTTGTCCGGCATCCAGGAAAAATGAGGTCACGTGAGTGAATTGAAGGATGGTAAATGTGGAGGATTTTATTGCCGATTAAAGTGGCTCTCAGTGGGAAAAGGAACTAAAAAGGAGACGGGGCGGGTAGGTAATCTTCCCCTGAAGTCCAGCCATCGCTGCCCAGATTCTTCTCCAAAGTTATGTCATCAAGCTGTCCCTCTGAAGTCAAGCCTCTTCTCTCCGATGTCTAGCTGTAGTCTCATCTACTGGCTGAGTCTGGGGTTTTTATAGGTATAGAATGAGGCAGGGCAGGGCCATGGGTGGGTTAGGAAAAGGCAACATTTGAGCAGGAAAACAGGGATATAAGTTTCTACTTTGGGTGGCAGTTTCAGGCTTTTCGGCTTGAAGGTGGGGTTTTGCCAGGGACCTGCCCTTGTCTGCCTGGAATTTCTCTGCCTCCTGCCTTAATTATTGTATCACTACCTTAAAAGACGATTTTTCTCCTGTAAGCCAGGGAGGTAGGTTTAGCTGAGTGAGAAAGAAGTTTACTGATGGTGTCAGGAGTGAGATCGTCATGCAATAGAAAGCAGACTCAGTCCAGGTCACATTATTCCTGACCTAGGAAATGTTCATCAGTATCCAGGAAAGCTGTAAAAGGGAGTTCCTGCCTCATAAGACCCGGCAGACCAGAACGCAGACTCACCGTAGGAGCTGAAGACCTGTTTTCCTATTCACTTAGTTTTTCCCCTTGTCTTTTTTTCTCTTCTCTCTCTTTTCCCAAACTTTTCTTTCACCCTGAGAATATTTATTTATTTTTCATTTTTCTCCCAGGAATAGAAGAGACTGATTTGGGTGGAGAGTTGTAGATGTCATTACTATTGTGGTTGCTGCTGCTGTTGGAACTCTGTAGCTTTTTGTGGAAGCATGTGCCTGTATGAGACTCTTCACAAATATGGCTTAGTTTTAGTATGACCTGTTTATGTCGATATTAATGTTAAATGATGGCTCAGAAGACTCAATCACCTGAGCCAACTAATAAGAAGTGATAAGACATAGGAAATAATGACAAGAACTAATAAGTGGTAAGTAATAGCAAACTGCAGAGGAAAGAGACATCTCTGGCCTTGAAGTAATAAGGGAAGCTTGCATTTTCCGGATAAGCCCTGTTTTTTCAGACAGCCTCAGTTGTGGGCGGGGGGGGGAAGCCACAGTGTCAGGAGCATACAAACTTCTGGGATACTTGACTCTGAACACTGAAATGCTCAGAAAGCTGTGAGAACACATCATGATTTGAGGAACCCAGATATTTCTTTGCGAACACTCAATACTCTTTAGCACTACCTCTCATCAATTCTTTTAGGAATCGTGAGAAGAGAAGAAACAAAAAACTGAGCATTTTGAATTTTTAAAAGGAGCTTCATGGAGGCTCTTAGGAAAACGTCGGGATGAAAATTAAAATGAGTGCAAGTAGGAAAATCCATAGAAACAGAAGACATTCTGGAAGAATGGGCCAAATGTGGCTCCTCATCTGCCACAGGCTTCCCAAATATACGAGTTTGTTATTCCAAGCATGTAGGAGGTGCTCCTATACCACCACCACAATCTGTCCCTCTTAATAAACTGTGAGCCCCTTGAGGGCAGGCATGATGCTTTATGATTCCATCAGTGATCACGGCTTAGTACCTAAGAGGTGAACTACAGATGTTGGAAAGACAGAAAGGAAAGAAGTAGGAAGGTTAGCTGACCAAATGCCTAGCTTACAGAGCTGTTACGAAAATAAAATATTTGTGAAAGTGTTTCATGCTACGCTTTGTGCACAGTTTGTCCATAATAAGTGTTTCCTGAATATGAATTTGCTCAATTCTCTGGAAATGCTAATCAGAACAGTTCTATTTCTGGGCATCTTTAAAACTCCCTGCCATGCTTGAAAACAATGTATTTCTCTTTAACACGCATCTTCATCTTGCTGAGAAGATCAAATGTTAACTCTTATTTGTTTCTGGTCCTCTGAACCATAAAAGCAACTCTCATCTTGTTTTTCTCTCATGCCTTCCATGTGAGCACAAGAACTGTGTTATCTTGCAAGAAAGTGTTTTCCTACCCCATCTTCCCAAGTAGCCAACAATCTATCTTACTTGTACTATTTGCATTTCTTCAGTTTTAACCATTGACTTTTCTTTGTTTTGAGATAAAAATTCTTGCAAAGCTTTCTAAAAAAGACAATGTATTAAAATGCAATTTAATTTTTTTAATAAGGTGCTATCACTTACATTTCAATAAACTGTAAAATGCCTTATCTATCATTCCCCCACTTACTATGCTCCATCTCTATCTAAAGTTTGCTAGTTACATTCACGTTTATTACAGAGAATGCTACGGGTCTGAGTAAGAAATATACAAATGGAAGAACTACTGGTTTTCCATGGCTTTTAAAACAAAACTCAAAATAAAGTGCTGCTTTAAGGACAGAAAGGGAATACGACTAATTAGAAAATGAGAGATATATAGAAACAGCAAAATTTGTGTAGCAAAGCCTGGTAGGGAGTTGTGGGGGAGAGTAATGAATGACAATTTGGATTGTAGACAACATGAGTATCAGGACAATATGAGCATAAAATGGCAGGGGTGGGGTGGGTCTTCAAAAAGAAAAAAAGGAAACAATCTCAAATGCAAACTGTTCTGAAATGTGGAACACAAGGAGGCTCTCTTTGGGGATCATTATAACACATGTTGACACCAGATTGTACATGTGCCTTTGATAAGTTGGGGGATAGCGAAGAGACAGTAACTCCCTCCCACCACATTTTAGCAGAATACCAGCAATGTTGTGCTACATTACTGCAATTGTGGCAAGGATTAGTCTGTGGCATTCATTTAAGTGGATAACACATGGGCAACAAATTGTCACAGAAGGCACATATTTTAAAGTCCAAACTCTTTAATGTTCTTTATAAGACCTTCGTTATCCTGACCTCTGCCTGTCTGCTCCCACCTTCCCCACACTGCTCTGGAATTTGAACTCTAGGCTCCAAACACACTGAACTTCTTCCAAGGCCTCAACACTGAATTTTCATGGCTGTCTTTCCTATGCTTGAATCCAACTCAATTCACCTTCTGTGTTGTTTAGATGAAGTGTTTTCCTTAAACCTTCCTCCTAGCACTGCCCACTGTGAAATAAGTGCCTGCTTATTCCTCAATGCCCCTCCACCCTGATCCTGAGCTCCTGCAGGACGAGGCCTGATACATTCATGAATTCTTTGGCACATAAATGCTCAATACAGGTGCTCTTTTGTTAACACTAACTACTTATTAAAAGTTTATTTAGTGAGTGCACATAAAATATATGAAAAAAATATCTTCAATGACTCATCAGTGCTCAACATACTAAGTTTACATTCAGTAGTAGATTCTTGATCAATTACTTAATCAGCTAATTGTTTTTAGCATTATGTGACAAGCACTGTTTTTTATGCTCGCAATAAATTGGTGAACAAAAAGGACAAAACTCTCTGCCCTCATTGAATTTACATTCTAGTGTATGTATGGCTTGGGAGAGGGACAAATAATAAATCTAATAAATAAGTACATAATACGTTAAAAACATGTCATGGATAAAAGCAAAAGGAAGAGAGAATAAAGAATATGATGCATAGAGTATAGTATTGTGAATAAATAGGAGGTCAGAGTAGTTATTGTTGAGGTTGTGACATAAGCAAACTATTATGGGAAATAAGAGATGTAACAATGTTAACATCTGGTGGGAAAATATTACAGGATGGAGAACTTGCAGGGAAATGCCCCAAGGCAAGAGCATGACTGGGATGTTTAAAGACAGCAAGATGACTAGGAGGGCTGAAGCACAGTGAACAAAGTGGTGAAAGGGATAACAATGGAGGAGGAAATTGGGAGGTAGGGGTATCATACTGTGACTCATAGTTCCTTACAGGAAATTTGCTTTTTATTCCAAATGACATGGAAACTATAGGTACTGGAGGGTTTTGAGCAGAGGAGGAACATGATCTGAATTACATTTTAAAAGACCCACTCTGGCTCCTGCACTGAGTGAACTGTAAGTAGACCAGAGATAGAAATAAGTGGACCAGTCAGGAGGCTATTGTAGAGATCCAAGTGGCTCACATCAGGGTGGTATCAGTGAGATGGTAAGAACTGATCTCATTTTGGATACATTTTGAAGAGAGGAGATTTCCTGATAGATGAAAAATAGAGTGCAATAAAAGTGGGGAAAGACTACCCCAAGATTTTTGTCCTGAACACCTGGCAGGATGGACTCCCATTAACTGAAGTGAAAAAGATAGGGAAAAAATGTGAACGATCAGAAATTTGGTTTTGGATTAAAGGCAGATGGACATACAAATCTGGAGTTCAGAAAAGAATTCTGTGCTGGGGGGAAAACTTGGGATTGCTAGCATAGAGATGGCATGAGAAGCCATGGGACTGAATGTAGTCATGGAGAAAGTAAGGTAAGGGAGAAGGGAAGCAAGAACGGAAGCCTGGAGCATTATATTCGGTAATGGAATTAAAAACTGAACCCTAAAGCATCACGATCAGAAAGAAGAGAAAGGAGCAAGCAAAGGTAACTAACAGGTAAGTAGAAGAAGCCAGTGAGATTGAAGGAATGCCTAATGCCCTGTAAATCAAATTTAAAAAAGGGAAGATATGATCAACTGTGTTCAATGCTATTGACAGGTCAAATCAGATGAGGACCAGGAATTAACCACTGAATTTAGCAACATGGTGATGGAAGTCACTGGTGAACTTGATAATTTTTTTGTAAAATAGTGGGAATGAAACTTGCATAGAATGAGGTCAGGAGAGATTAGGAAAGATATTTGTTGTTGAGGAAATACGCCATGAATTTGAGTGACCATCAGTTAAAATCTTTCCTGTAGCAATAATGCGTGATAGTCTGACTTTGGGCTAGGTATTCTGAGCAGGACAGGAGGAAATGTTTGTTTCAACAGGCTAACTGAGAACACTAAGGGTTAGAATAAGAGTTATTGTGGGTTGAACATATTCATATGTGCTAAGCACTGCATAAACATTTGATGTGCATCACCTCCTAAAATGTTTACAGCAAGCTAAGGAGTAAGTCCTTGATTTCCTTTATTTTACTGAAGAGGATACAGGAACTCTCCAAGGTTTCATTGCTTGTCCAAAGCCACATGGTAAATAGCAGAGCTGAAACCCTAAGGCCAAGCTTTTAACCACTATGATGTACAACTTCTCTTGAGGCTCCAAAGGGATTTACAGAAATAGTTGAGAAGACTTCAGTGAAAGTGAAGGAAGATTTGGGCTAGACATTTTGCCTCTATTTACAGAAATTCAAATTAATATAACATTAACTTGAAAGATATAAGTGGTGTTATTTTATTTATGCATAACATTAACAAAAGCATTGCTTTAAATTATACCAAAACTACAAAAGCCAGCTTCTAACTTGAATTTTATACCTGTTGGAATTCCAGTTTTTCTTTAATCAATAAGCTTTATTTGTTAAAGCGGTTTCAGGTTTGCAACTAAGTTGAATGGGAAGTAGGGTCTCCATAAACCCCTGTCCCCTCATATGCACAAACTCTCCCATTATCAATATCCTGCACCAGAGTGGTATATTCATTAAAACCAATGAATCTACATTGCCACATCACTGTCAACTAAAGTCTGTAGTTTACGTTAGGGTTCACTCTTGGTGTTATAGACTCTATGGTCTGGACAAATGTACAATGACATATTTACCATCAGAGTACCATACAGAATAGCTTCACCACCCTAAAATTCTCTGTGTTCTGCCTATTCATCCCTCTTTCTAACAACTGATACAGCTACTGATATCTTTATTAAGTACACAGTTATGCCTTTTTTCCAGACTGTTATTTAGTTGAAATCATACAGTATGTAACCTTTTCTGATTGGCTTCTTTCATTTACTAATATGCATTTCAGTTTCCTACAGTTCTTTATATAGCTTCTTTTTTTTAAAGCAGTGTAATATTACATTGTATGGATACCCCAGTTTGTATAACCATTCAGCTATGAAAGGTATATTGATTGCTTCCAAATTTTGGTCATTATTAATAAAGTTGCTGTAAACATGTTTTTGTGTGGATGTGAGTTTTTTTATTCATTTGGGTCAATACCAGATAGTATGATTGCTGAACCGTATGGTATGGGATGTTTACTTTTGTGAAAAACTGCCAGGTTCTCTTTCAAAGTTGCTGTTCCTTTTTGCATTCCAACCAGCAATGAATGAGAAGTTCTGCTGCTCCACATCCTCAGTGGCATGTGATGTTGTCAGTGTTCTGAATTTAGCCATTCTAATAGTTGTATGGTGGTATCTCATCATTGTTTTAATTTACAATTTCCCAATGACATATGATATTGAATACCTTTTCATATGCTTACTTGTCACCTGAATATCTTTGGTGAGATATCTGTTCAGGTCTTTTGCCCATCAGGTTGCCTTTTTTAATTGCCAATTTTCAAGTGTTTTTAAAAAAATATTTTGGATAATACTCTTATTAGATATATCTTTTGCAAATATTTTCTCCCAGTCTATGGCTTGTCTTCTCATTCACTTGACATTGTCTCAGAGCAAATGTTTTTAATTTTATCAAAGTTCAACTTATCAGTTCTTTCGTAAATCATGCCTTTGGTATTGTATCTAAAAAGTTACTGTTATAACCAAGGTAACGTAGGTTTTCTTCTATGTGATCTTCCAGGAGTTTTATGATTTTGCATTTTGCATTTAGGCCTATAATCCACTTTAAATTAATTTTTGTTAAAGGTGTAAGGTATGTGTCTATATTCTTTTTTTTTTTTTTTTGTATGTAGATGTTTAGTCATTTCAGCACAACTTGTTGAAAAGACTGTCTTTGTTCCATTGTATTTCCTTTGTTTCTTTGTAAAAGATCAGTTGACTGTACTTTTGTGGATTTATTTCTGGGACCTCTATTCTGTTCCATTGATCTCTTTATTCTTTTGTCAATACTATACTGTTTTGATTACTGTAGCTTTATAGTAAGTCATGAAGTCAGGTTGTGTCAGGCCTCCAACTTTGTTCCCTTTAAACATTGAATTCATTATCCTGAGTCTTTTGTCTCTCTCCTAAACTTTAGAATCAGCTTGTCAATATCCACAGAACAATTTTTTGGGATTTTGATTGGGATTGCATTGAATTTGTAGATGAAGTTGGGAAGAATTGACATCTTAATAAGATCGACTCTTCCTATTCATGAATAAGATCTCTTCATTTAGTTTGTTCTTTGATATCTTTTATCAGAGTCTTGTAATTTTCCTTATATAACTTTTGTGCATATTTTGTTAGATTTATACCTAAGTATTTCATTTCTCAGGATGCCAATATAAATGTCAATGTATTTTTAAAGATCAGCTTTTTCACTTTATATAAAAAAGTGATTGATTTTTGTGTATTAACTTATGTCCTGTACAAACTTGCTATAATTATTAGTTTCAGGAGTTTTTTGGATTGTTCATATAGATGGTCAGGCCATTTACAAAGACAATTTTATTTTTTCCTTCTTGATCTGCATATGTTTTATTTTTTTTTGTTTTATTGCATTAACTAGGATATTCAATATGCTTTTGAAAAGCAGTGGTAAGAAAGGATATTCTAGTTTTGTTCTTAATCTTAGCAGGAAAAATTCAAATTTCTAACCATTAACTATGATAACTGAAGGCTTTTTGTAGATGTTCTTTGTCAAGTGGATAAAATTACTCTTTATTCCTATTTTGCTGAGAGTTTTCATGATGAATAGCCATTGCATTTTGTTAAATGCTTTCTCTGCATGTACTGATATAATCATGTGATTTTTCTTTGTCAGCCTGTTGATATGGTGGATTACATTAATTTTTAATGTTGAACCAGTCTTTCATATCTGAAATAAATCTTGCTTGATGATGGTGCATAATTTTTTCATACATTGCTGGATTTGATTTTCTAGTAGTTTGTCAAGGTTTTTTTTATAATCTCTGTTCATGAAAGATATTGGTCTATACTTCTCTTGTAATATCTTTGTCTGACTTTGGTGTCAGGGTAATGTTGGCCTCATAAGATAAGTTACAAAGTACTCCCTCTGCTTCTAACTTATGGAACAAATTGTAGAAAATTGGTATAATTTCTTTCTTAAATGCTTGATAGAATTCACCAGTAAACTGTTCTGGACCTGGTGCTTTCTGTTGTAAAAGGTTATTAATTATTGATTCCATTTCTTTAATAGGTATAGGCCTGTTCAGATTGTCTATTTCTTCTTATGTGAATTTTGGCAGGTTGCTTTCAAGGAATTGGTCAATTTCTTGTCAATTTCATCTATGTTTTCAAATTTTGGGGTGTAGAGTTTTTCATAATATTCCTTTATTACATATGCTCTTAATGTCCATGGATTCAGTAGTGATATCTCGCTTTTTCTTGGTTAGAATTTTGCTGTTACCCAGGCTGCAGTGCAGTGGTACAGTCATAATCTTACTGCAGCCTCAAACTCCTAGGATCAAGTGATCCTCCTACCTCAGATTCCTGAATAGCAGGACTACAGGTGCATGCCACCATGCTTCACTTATTTTTTTTTATTTTTGTAGAGACAGAGTCTCACTAAGTTGCCCAGGCTGGTTTTGAACTCCTGGCTTCAAGCAATCCTCCCACCTCAGCCTCCCAAACTGCTGGGATTACTGGCATGAGCCATGATACCCTCTTTTATTTCTGATGTTGGTAATTTATGGCTTCTCTTTTTCTTAGTTGGTCTAGTTAGAAGTATATCATTTGTTTTTATCTTTTCAAGAACGAACTTTTGATTTTGTTAATTTTTCTCTATTGATATCCTGCTTTCAATTTTTAAGTTGTGCTCTAGTTTTCACTGTTTCTTTTCTTCTGCTGACTTTGGATTTAGTTTCCTCTGTTTCTAGTTTTCTAAATCATAACCTTGGATTATTTATGTTACATCTTTCTTTTCTTTCTTTTTTTATTTTACTTTAAGTTCTGGGATACCGGTGCAGAATGTACAGGTTTGTTACATAGGTATACCTGTGCCATTGTGGTTTGCGGCTCCTATTGACCCATCTTTTAAGTTCCTGCCCCTCTCACCCCACCCCCCAACAAGCCCTGGTGTGTGTTGTTCCCCTCTTTGTGTCCATGTGTTCTCATTGTTCATCTCCCACTTATGAGTGAGAACATGAAGGGTTTAGGTTTTGTTCCTGTGTTAGTTTGCTGAGGATGGTGGCTTCTAGCTTCATCCATATCCCTGCAAAGGACATGAGCTCATTTCTGCTTATGACTGCGTAGTATTCCATAGTGTATATATATCACATTTTCTTCATCCAGTCTATCATTGATGGGCATTTGGGTTGGTTCCATGACTTTGCTAGTGTAAATAGTGCTGCAATAAACATACGTGTGCATGTGTCTTTAAGGTAAAATGATGTATATTCCTTTGGGCATATACCTAGTAACAGGATTGCTGGGTCAAATGGTATTTCTGGTTCTAGATAAGCAACTTAAACAAAGTCTCAGGATACAAAATCAATGTACAAAGATCACAAGCATTCCTTTACACCAACAATAGATAAGCAGAGAGCGAAATCATGAATGAACTCCTATTCACAATTGTTACAAACAGAACAAAATACCTAAAAATACAACTAACAAGGGATGTGAGGACCACTTCAAGGAGAACTACAAACTACTGCTCAAGGAAGTAAGAGATGACATAAACAAATGAAAAAACATTCCGTTCTCTTGGATAGGAAAAATCAGTATCATGAAAATGGACATACTGCCCAAAGTTATAGATTCAATGCCATTCCCATCAAACTACTTCACAGAGTTAGAAAAGCTACTTTAAGTTTCATATGGAATCAAAGACGACCCCTTATAGACAAGACAATACTAAGTAAAAAGAATAAAGCTGGAAGCATCATGCTACCTGACTTCAAAGTATACTACACGGCTATGGTAAACAAAAGAGCATTCTACTGGTACCCAAACAGACATATAGATCAAGGGAACAGAACAGAGACCTCAGAAATAACACCACACATCTACAACCATCTGATCTTTGACAAACCTGACAAAAACAATCAATGGGGAAAGGATCTCCTATTCAATAAATAGTGCTGGAAAAACTGGCTAGCCATATGCAGAAAACAGAAACTGGACCCCTTCCTTACACCTTATACAAAAATTAACTCAAGATGGATTAAAGACTTAAATTTAAAACCCAAAACCATAAAAATCCTAGAAGATAACCTAGGCAATGCCATTCAGGACATAGGGATGGACAAAAACTTCATGACGAAAACACCAAAAGCAACTTCAACAAAAGCCAAACTTGACAAATGGGATCTAATTAAAAGAGCTTCCGCACAGTGAAAGAAACTATCATTGGAGTGAACAGGCAACCTACAGAATGGCAGAAAATTTTTATTTCCATTTTATTCAATATATTTTTTATTTTTTAAGATTTCTTTAACTCATGTATTATGTGCAAATGTAATGTTTAATCTTCAAGCATTTTGGAATTTTCTATCTAAAATTTAGTTAGTGATTTCTAGTTTACTTCAATTGTAGTCAGAGAACAGACATTATATGATTTCTATTATTATTTTAAATTTGTTAAGTGTGTTTTATGATCCAGAATGTGGCTTGTCTTGTGTCTTAGGGAACGTTATATAAGAGTTTGAGAAGAATGTATAATCAGCTTTTGTTGGATGAAGTAGTCTATAGATGTCAATTATATCTAGTTGATAAATGGTGCTGTTGAGTTCAGCTATATACTTTCTCCCTGCTAGATCTGTCCATTTCTGATTGAATAAACATCCCCAACTCTAATAGTATATTCATTTACATCTCCTCACAGTTACATCAATCTTTTGCATCACACATTTTGATGCTTTATTGTAGGCACATACACACTGACGATTGGTATGTTTTATTAGAGCATTAACCCCTTTACCATTATATAATCTCCTCCTTTAGCCTTACTAACTTTTCTTGCACTGAATTTGGCTGTCTGAAATTGATGTAGCTACTCTCATTTTTTTTATTAGTATTAGCATTATATGTCTTCCTTCATCCCTGTATATTTAATCTATATATGTCCTTACATTTAAGATAAGTTTCTTGTAGAGAACAAATAGTTGGGGTCTTGTTTTTTGATCTATTCTAACAATCCCTTTTAAATGATGTTTAAAGTGATAATTGATATAGTTGAATTAGGCTCTAACATATATGTTAATGTTTTCTATTTCTTGCCCTTATTCTTGTTCCTAATTTTGTCTTCTACACATTTCTTGCCTTCTGTGGTTTCAGTTGAGCATTTTATATATCATTTTCTCCCCTTTTTTAGCATATCATTTAAACTTGTTTTTGTACCTCTTTTAATGGTTGCCCCAGAGTTTGCACTATTCATTTAACTAACCCGAGTCCACTTTCAATTAACACTATACCACTTTATGAATAGTGCAGGAACCTTATAATATTCCTAATAATTCTCAATTTTCATCTTTTTAACATTGTTGCCATTCATTTTATTTACACATGGGAGTACATAAGCATATACACATGCATAAGCATACATAATCAAATGGATTGTTGTCATTATTTTGAAGAAATTGTTATATCAAGTGAGAATAAGAAAACTAAAAGTTTTTTTGTGTTCACTTACTCATTCTGATAACCTTCCTTTCTTTATGTGGATCACAGTTTCTTATCCCTATCATTTTTCTTCTCTTTGAATATTTTATCATTTCTTGAAGGCAAGTCTACTGGCACAGATTTCCTCAATCTTTGCTTGTCAGGAAAAGTATTTTTCCTTTATTTGTCAAGGATAATTTTGTAGGGTACAGAATTCTAGGATGGTGGTTTGTTTTCCCCTTAATGCTTTAAATATTTCACTCCACCCTCTTCTTACTTGCATGGTTTCTGAGGCAAAGTCAGATGTAATTCTTATCTATGGCCCTCTATAGGTAAGGTGTTTTCTACCCTTCTCACTTCTTTCAATATTTTTCCTTTATCTTTGATTTTTTGAAGTATGAGTATAATATGGTTAGGCTTCATTTTTTTGAGTATTTAGCCTGTTTTATGTTCTTGGTGCTTCCTGGATATATGGTTTAGTGTCTGGATACATGGTTTAGTGTCTGACATTAGTTTGGGGAAAATTATCAGTCACTATTTTTTCAACTATTGTTTCTGATCCTTTCTCTCTTTTTTTTCTCCTTCTGATATTCCCATTACTCATAAATTATGCCTTTTATAGTTGTCTCACAGTTCTTGGATATTCTGGTGTTTTGTTTGTTTCAGTCTTTTTTTCTCTTTGTGTTTCAGTTTTAGAAGTTTCTACTTTCATGTAATTAAGTTCAGCAATTCTCTCCTTAGCTATGTCCATTCTACTAATGAATCTATCATAGATTATTCGTTTACGTTACAGTGTTTTTGATCCTAACATAATTTTTGATTTTTTCTTAGTATTTTCATCTCTTTTGCATATCCATCTGTTCTTGCATGTTGTCTACTTTTTTCATTAAAGCCCTTAGTATATTAATCATAGTGGTTTTAAATTCCCATTGTGATAATTTCAGACTCTGGTCCTGATACTTGTTCAGACCCTTCACACTGGCTTTTGGCCCTGTAAAGATTTTGTTGAAATCTAAACACAATGAAAGAAACTTCAGCATATGGTTTTTTAGTGGTGTGGTATAATGTGTAAGGGAAGTGGAAGTGTTCTGTGGTTCCGTGATTCAGGTCTCACCCTTTTGGTGAGCCTGTGCTCCTGGGCTGTGAGCTTCACTATTGTTTTTCAGCCTTCCCCTATCCTCTTAAGTGGGACAAAATAGTTAGAGGGCTGAAGTTGTGCATTTCCCTTCCCCTATGTGAAAGGTTGAAGGGAGCTGGAGTTGGGCATTTTCTTTTTCCCAGGTAGTTTAGGCTCTGATAAAACCCCTGCAGTTTAGTCTCTGGTAAATTTTTTTCTCCAGAGGGCAGGTCTGGTTAAGAAGAGGAGAACACACTTGTGTATTTTTAAATGGTTACTCCCCACCCTATCCCCTGTCCACATAGGAGGGGATTTTTCTTTCATTTTTACTGTGAGAACCTGATAGAGCTCCTGGAGGTAAAACTAACAAGAGTGTCCCCTTCCCCATGACTGAGTCCCCTGGAGTTTTTAAATCTCAAACTTGTCCACACTTAATTTCCAGCAATTCGTCAATTACAGGGTAGGTTTGTCTACACTGGCATTGGTTGTCATGGAAGTTTCTGCTCTAAGTTGTCATTCTCCGTATCTGCCTGTTTGACTTTTTCAATTCTGGGAGCAAAAGTTTGTCCTGTGACCTCACCTTTCTTATGAAGTTAAAAAGAGTTATTGACTCTCCAATTTGTGTGTGTGTGTATGTATGTGTGTCTGTGTGTCTGTTTAAAGACAGGGTCTTACTATGTTGCTCAGACTGGCCTTAAACCCCTGGGCTCAAGTGATTCCCCTGCCTCAGCTTCCCAAGTAGCTGGACCCATAGCCACACACCACTGTGCCCAGCTCTGTTTATCTTTTTGCTTGGTGATAGGGTGTGGTGGGGACTTCTAAGATCCTTACATGTAAGACCAGAAACCTGAAGTCCTGGTTCTAGCTTAATGATATTGTTATCTACCACTTGCAGAATGCGAAGGACATTTTCTAATTCCAAGGCATTTTCAAACGCTCTAACTATAATGAAAAACATAATGCCCTAAAGTTTAATTTCCAAAATAGCTCAACTACACATTTAAAATGATGTACAAAATTTTAATCTGAAAGTAAATAGATATGAATGGTCACACATCATTCATCTCTCTCTCTCTCTCTCTCTCTCTCTCTCTCTCTCGCTCTCTCTCTGTCTCTGTGTGTGTGTGTGTGTATGTGTGTATTTGGGAAAAAGAGTTTTGAGAAATCTAAGTGAATACCTTTTATACAAAGTTTTAGTAACAAATATAACCTCAGCTCAACTTGAGTCTGGCAAAGCAGAGAATATAGCAAATGAAAGAATAGCCCATTATGAAGTAATTGTGGGTAGTCTTTATGAAATCCACACTTTCACCCTAATTCATTTATTCATTTTTGTTTCTGTAACCTTGTGGTCCTGCCAGGAAGCTTTATGATAAATTAAATCTTCTCAGACTTTCCTGACTCAGGGAATCTCATTCTTGCTTTTATTCTCATTCTAGAAAGAGATAGAGAATTAATCAATGAATTATTAATTTTACTAATAACATAAAATTAATACAATTCACTCCTCCTATGCTAAAGAGAAGCTGCCATCTAATTAAAAGAGGAATTGCACTACCATTTAAAAGAAATGGAGGTAGCCATTTGTTAACAGGAACATTACCATTTTAGTAAAGACTGAAAGGAGATCACTAGAAGCACAATGTTCATCCAGAATTGTTTTTATCTTAAAGAGACATGGCCATGAAGTTTCATTTTCCCTAGAAAAGCCTGGTGTGGATGTAGTATTGAGGTAGAAAGCAGTGATGAAAGAATAAGAAGATAAAAACAATATTATAACATTTTCTCTGTGCCCTCTTCATCATCTAGTGCAGAATTATTAAAGGAGGACTCCTTGTTCTGAATTTTCTGAAAATTTCATCATTAACAGCTGAGAAACCAAGATAATGGCATTAATATTTAGACCTTTTAAGTTAGTGTTCTTTTGCTTCAAATTTATAGAAACTGACTTCAAATACTTCAACCAAGTAAGGATCCCATCATATAAACATGGCTTCTGGGCTCAGCCTTATGATTGCCAGTGACAGCTGTCAGAGGAACAGGATCATAACAGGCTGATCACACGTCCAGAAACTGCTAGGAGCTTTGGCCTGAGATGGTATTTCTCTCCTTGTAACTCTTTACCTATATATTAATAATATGACAGGGACACACTGGTGAGACGGAAATTAATCCAACAGCTCTCCATGGTAACGAGTTTATCACCCACTCTCACATATTTGTTGTGGTTCTTTGATTTCTTTGGTTGTCTTTTTAAAATTTTTCTCAAGAAGCAGATGTACCCTCTGAAAGTGAGGCTTGATATAGCATTGTCTTTGGTTTGTCTCCAGATGTGGCCAATTTAACAGCTCAGTCATAGGATGGCAAACAAATGCTTTCCAGGGAGAAATCAAATTATGACATTTAAGTCTTAATTGCTGCTTAGAATAATACCCTTTTTAATGTTTAATTCAAATAAATTGACTTCACAGTTCTCTACATTTAACTTAAAAGAGCTGTTGAGTTTTAAAAAACAATAATTCACTTCTATAGCATTTCTTAAAACTAAAAGAAATGTAGTTTTGTATGACTTTCTTTATATTCAGGAAGTGTAACTACTATGTATTTAGTTGTATCAGAGTTTACACCTTGTCTCCTGCATACTTACTGATGTGCAAAATCTAGTTCTTAGGGAAACATGGAAATTCTGCAAACATCTGTCATCCTGTATCCCCCACAACTACATAACAATAGGATCTTGAATTTGCAAAGCATGAAATTAGCATATTTTCTCTCTGCCAGCCCTAATGCCTGAAATTCTGCCCTCAAAATATAATTACTTTTATTTAAAGAATGTACTTCCAGAAGTCACCTGTTAAAACTCAAATACTGCTAGAAGGGACAATACATTAACTTATTAGGTGAGAGATACAACTCAATCCCACAAGTGATTTAACTTTGCAAGTCCATGTCAGTAGACTTATCCAAGAAAAATATGGGATGCCTGAAGAGGCGATGATCTCCCAACTGTAGGAGGTTATCAAGCAGAGGCTAAATAGCCACACAGCAGAGATATTACATATTTAGGCATTGAATGGAATATTAAATATGGTGATTGCTGAGATCCTTCCACATATGAAATTCTATCATTTTGTTTGCTTCTTTATGCAGCCATTCATCTATCTATCATGTATTCAGTTTCCACTACTATTATAAGCTCTGGCCAATCAACTGTAAACAAAAGTGTCAGAGACCATGATGCTGAGGAGATTATAATCAAATGCTCTATAATTAGTCATTGGTAATACAGCATGAAGTAGTTTATTAAAAAGTTAGACATGTTACTGCTTGAGCAGTTGCTGATAATTACATGGTGGGAAGCCTGCTAAATCTGGTCCAGCAGATGCATAAGTAGAGCATGGGGCTGGGGGCTGGGGGCTGCCCAGGACAGAAGAGGCTAGGGAAATATGAGGCACCAGTGGAATGTAGCACAGATACATTAGAAAGTGTTAGAAAGGCATTTCTCAAATCATAGGATCATGAATTCCAACAACTACCCCACTATGTTAAAGTCTCCTCCGAAAGCTTTGTCCTCTCTCTTTTGATGATATTCAGTGATAATTGCCTTATTATTTTCCTTTCTAACAGCTCAACTTCATTATATTCTCTCTTAACTACTACTAATGTTAACAAGAATAACAACCATAACTTGTAGTTATTGAGCACATGCTAGAGACTGTGTTATCTGTATGAATTATCTCACTTTAATCCTTATGAATGCCCTGTAAAGGAGGATCTAATATTATCTGTACTTCACAAATGGTATCACTGAGGCTCAGTTCAGTAAAGTAACTTGAACACGAAGTCAGTCTTAAATAATTAGATTCAGAAAATATGATTAAGTATAGAGTTTATCTGAGCACAAAGCTTGAGACTGGTAACCCAGGAAAGCACCAACTCCACCTGAATCAGGTCAGCTTTTCCAAAGTTGGGAAGTTAGTTTCCATTTTATAGGCAGAGACAGTGAAATTCCAGCAGGATTACATTTTCCATATAAGACCAGTGCACACACCCACAGCGACTGACTGGTTACAGATTGCTATATTCCAAGGAAGTTTACTTTATTACTCCGTGAGGAGGGATGGTGATCTGAGGGGGTTTTATCTCTGGCATTTAGTCTTCCTAATTATCTACAGGAACAAAAAAGGCAGAAGTTGCAGCTGCAGGCTCGGTGACTCAGATCACATAGCCACATTCCTCTCAAGGCTCAGGATAATTTAAAGTTCCAGCAGCTTTAAGTTATTTTAAGTTTGAATTATTTAATTTTGCAATGATAATACAGTAAGTGGACAAGCCAGAACTCCAACCCAAGCCAATTTAATGCCAAAGTCCTGGCTCTGTGGTTTATTTTTATGTTAGGCAGAAGCTAGCTTCTTTGGAGCTTTAAACCCTGGTTCTGATTATATTGTCAGGACCTTCACAAAAGCTGTACTGCTCATGTACCTGACAGATAACTGAAGATATGTTCTCAATACTCCCGCAATCTTTTCATCTGATGAAACAGCTCCATTTCCTTGATTCAATCTTCACTGGATGTGGCTTCCAAATGCCTCCCCTGCCTGGTCTCAAGTCTCCTTTAAAATCCAGAAACTTTTCTGAAACCCTCTCAAAGTGGTATACCAGAAGGGAACACAGTCTCCACATGTGACCTACTAGGCACTGAGTGGAGCAGGATCATCACTGTCATTATTACCATCTATCAACTACTGTCTATTGCCATTATCACAACAGTAAATGATAAATTCAAATTAGAGCTTTGCAATCAGACTTAAAAACATAGCTTTTGATTTTCACAATTTTCTCCTTGGTTCTAGACACCATTAATGCTGCTGAAGAACACATTTTGTTTTCTTTTTTGCTAGAAAGTACCTCCTTGTCATGAGTTGAAGCCTATCTTCCCATAGCCTTCCAACTTTGACCCCAATTTTGCCAGGAAGAAAGGAAAAGTCCTATAGCTAGTGAGTGGAGCTGGAACTACAACCCAGGTCTATATTACTCAAAGCCCATAGTCTTAGCTACTTTTCTACAATGCGTCTAGCATTATCTGAAAACATGTCCAGCATGTTCTGTCCAAATCACTAACAGAATTGATCAATAGAATCAAGCTGAGGAAATAACACTATTAAATAATCTTCATGTACTTTCCTGTTTCGCCCAGGGCTGGGCTGTTAGATAACACTTTCTTTGCCCATTCAAGGGCTCATAAGAACATTTGAAAAATCATTTAGAATTTTTTCATGTCACCTGGCAAATCCCATATCCCTGTTGTCAAAAAGCCGTAAGAATAGAATCCTGCAATGTATTTGATACAGTGAAACAACTTCTTATTCTGAGGAGCAGAACATGTTGATTACCATTCAGATCAAAACACTCCCCAAATCAGAATCTATGGACAAGGCTGAAATAATAGATTTTAGATAACGTTTTATCTCAGTGTTAGATACCTATTTCATAATTATTATCCCCTTGGAGTTATATTTCATTCTTTTGATACTAATAACTAAAAGTTAAGCTAAAATTATATTATCTCTTACATTTTTATATCTATTACTCCCTCTCTTATCATAACAAAATAGGTAGGAGAGGGATGGTTTTCCTCCAAATGGTCATGAAGCAATTGAAACACAGAAATAATATTTATAACTTATAAAGTGTGTCATAGTAATAACAACAAATATATTAGGGTGATTTAAAACAAGTGATATTATCTGAACTCAGAGCAATGCAAAAGAATAGAATGTATATAATTAGGCTATGGGGAAGAATATTACCATATCGGAAAACTCAAACTAATGAGGGTTGGTACTATTTTCTTTGAAAATTAACATTAGGCTTTTGGTAGCCTATAAGAAAGCAGAAAAATCTACATACTCCACAGATTATGTCATTTCATTGGAAGGAAGAATAGCTTTTTATCGGGCAGGAGACATAGGTCATAGAAGTGTCAGAACTGATTACACAAAATATATCAAGAAGAGAAGTTAAATTAATATAGAACCACATGCTTCCAAAGCTGGAAAGACTTTCAGATCTCTTTGAATGACCTAATTTTACAAATAGATAGACTTGGGCACAGAAAAGGGAAGTAAATTTCATAACATCGCCCAGGACATGGAGTGGATAATGCTGGGATGTAAGTTAAGGGCTCGGAGTTCACCACATTTTCCATGTTATTATCTCACTTCCCCTGAAATCCACATAGCTCCTTCCCGAGTCAGGAAGAAGAAACCACTCGGTCCTGATTCTTGGCCTGTATGGACAGCTCAAAATATAGAGCCATGCATGCTAGCTCAGATTAGAGAAAGCTCTTCTCCCTTTTTCTCTTTTAAGAAGTCTAAGTTTAGAGAGCTATCTTTAGCCAAGGCTTGGTTGACGAGTAGAACTGACAAAAAATTACAGGGCACAAAGTTTCTCCAATTCTCAAGGAAGAATATGACAAAAAATATGAACAAAAAAATTGGTTTGCATCAATTTTAATCCTTTAACACAGAGACAAAAACAACCATGTTCATAGAAAAAACCAATATTAACTGGATTCTATGCGGAATACCCTATAACTAAGTGCTTTATGTTCATTATCTCATTTAATTCCCACATAAATCCTGTAAAGCAGCTTTTAGAAATGATCTCAATTTTACAGATAAGGAAACTGAGGCACAGAGGTTATGTACATTTTCTAGAGATAAACTCTTAAGTGGTAAAGCCAGAATTTGAACAAAAGTCTGACTCAGAATTTCTCTTATTCTTGCTTTGCTGTGGCATGAGAAGAGTCTAATTTAGGGGAGAGGAGGAACACAATTTTTGTGGAGGGTGAGTCTGGATGGCGTGGGGAGTGCAGAAAAACAATAACAGGAAGAGAATTTCTAGGACACCATTCTGGGATCCTTGACTTTATGATTTAAGTCTACAAATGGGAGTATGAGAGAAGCAAGTTTAAAAATTTAATGAACTACTTTTTGTTCTAGTTTTGCTTTTGGCTTCTTTTTCTTAGTTTTTTGTTTTTGCTTTCATTTTCTACTTTTTTTTTTTAAACATGGAAATTAAGTTTCTGCTTGACATAATTGAAAGACTCCTGATCAATATGGGTAGTACTTTGCCCTTCAGAGGAAATGATTCTGATGTCACAGATCATACACATCTGGACAAGTATGGCTCCTGCTCTGGGAGCACACAGGGGACTCTGGGTGCAGGCCTATCCATCCCATGTATCTGCTGCCCCACTGTACTCACTGCATTCAGACATATCCTAAGCAACAGGACAAGATGCCAATTCTTAGTCACACCAGGCCTGTTTACACATCATGTATGTGTTTTATAAGATTATAAAACAAAATTTTTTTAAAAAATTCCCCAAATCAAGGACAAAAAGACATAAATGAATTCAAGCATATATCCAACTGGTGGCATAACCACACAAAGAAGACTTATTTTGAGTGATTTTGAAGCACAGTAATTTGGCAGTACATCCTTCTGGGGATATATCCTAAGGACAAAGGAAAGTGTAAAGACGTCTCAGCAGATTTCAATTGTCATATTATTGTTAATGAAAACACTATTACTTCTGATACAATTATAAACATAGATTGGAGCAAATAGCATTATTAGGAATCAAGAATTTCAGCATAAGAGAAATGAAGCATAAATATAAAGTCAAAGAAGTTAAAGTCGTGTAATCCTAAATTTGAGTTGGATATGACAGTTTATATTCAAGAAGTACGTTTTGTTTCTCTTTCTTTCTTTCCTTCTTTCCCTCTTTCTTTCTTTGGTTATTTCCCAGCTTCAACCACTGAAACCCTGGTAGCAATGAGCACCCCTATTGTCTACATTCTGTACTCTAAATACAAATACCAAATTAAAATAAACCAGGGTTCTTTGGAAAAATGGTAGATTCTAGATTTGGGATAGAAAGTGTACAAGAGGACTTTAAAATGTATTGCCATTTCAGAAATCAAAGAAGTTATCAGTTCCCATGGGTGTCGTGGGAAAAAGACTTAGGGGCCAACTTGAATAGGTCCAACTAAGAATATGAGGGGACATTATTCAATAAGGATAATTGCAATGGCTTGAAATATATATACATTTATAAGTTTATAATAAAATAATGCCATGTGAGAAAAACATATCGATCAGCAGAAGATAGGAAACAAAATTTACTAGTTTAGAAACTGACAAAGTGAAAGAATCAAGTGTTCATCTTGCCTTCCCTATAGATACAATAATGATGATTGGAAGTTCCTAGCCAACTATTTTTCAATCTGATGCAGAGATTAAACAAACCAACAAACAAAGCAGCTATTATGTGTCTCCTGATGGATCTACACAATAGCGCTTATGGAGATTCTTGCTAAAACATGCTGATGGAATTCCCACACAACCCAAATGTCCATCAGTGACAGACTGGATTAAGAAAATGTGGCACATATACACCATGGAATACTATGCAGCTATAAAAAAAGGATGAGTTTGTGTCCTTTGTAGGGACATGGATGCAGCTGGAAACCATCATTCTTAGCAAACTATCACAAGAACAGAAAACCAAACACCACATGTTCTCACTCATAGGTGGGAACTGAACAATGAGATCACTTGGACTCGGGAAGGAGAACATCACACACCAGGGCCTATCATGGGGAGGGCAGAGGGGGAAGGGATTGCATTGGGAGTTATACCTGATGTAAATGACGAGTTGATGGGTGCAGCACAGCAACATGGCACAAGTATACATATGTAACAAACCTGCACGTTATGCACATGTACCCTAGAACTTAAAGTATAATAATAATAAAAAATAGGGACAATTTGACTTCTTCTTTTCCTAACTTAATACCCTTGATTTCTTTCTCTTGCCTGATTGCCCTAGCCAGAACTTCCAACACTATGTTGAATAGGAGTGGTGGGAGAGGGCATCCCTGTGTTGTGCCAGTTTTCAAAGGGAATTTTTCCAGTTTTTGCCCATTCAGTATGATATTGGCTGTGGGTTTGTCATATATAGCTCTTATTATTTTGAGGTACGTTCCATCAATACCGAATTTATTGAGCGTTTTTAGCATGAAGGGCTGTTGAATTTTGTCAAAAGCCTTTTCTGCATCTATTGAGATAATCATGTGGTTCTTGTCTTTGGTTCTGTTTATATGCTGGATTATGTTTATTGATTTGCGAATGTTGAACCAGCCTTGCATCCCAGGGATGAAGCCCACTTGATCATGGTGGATAAGCTTTTTGATGTGCATGATTGTATATTTAGAAAACCCCATTGTCTCAGCCCAAAATCTCCTTAAGCTGATAAGCAATTTCAGCAAAGTCTCAGGATACAAAATTAATGTGCAAAAATCACTAGCATTCTTATACACCAGTAACAGACAAACAGAGAGCCAAATCATGAATGAACTTCCATTCACAATTGCTTCAAAGAGAATAAAATACCTAGGAATCCAACTTACAAGGGATGTAAAGGACCTCTTCAAGGAGAACTACAAACCACTGCTCAGTGAAATAAAAGAGGACACAAACAAATGGAAGAACATACCATGCTCATGGATAGGAAGAATCAATATCGTGAAAATGGCCATACTGCCCAAGGTTATTTATAGATTCAATGCCATCCCCATCAAGCTACCAATGAGTTTCTTCACAGAATTGGAAAAAACTGCTTTAAAGTTCATATGGAACCAAAAAAGAGCCCGCATCTCCAAGACAATCCTAAGTCAAAAGAACAAAGCTGGAGGCATCACGCTACCTGACTTCAAACTATACTACAAGGCTACAGTAACCAAAACAGCATGGTACTGGTACCAAAACAGAGATATAGACCAATGGAACAAAACCGAGTCCTCAGAAATAATACCACACATCTACAGCCATCTGATCTTTGACAAACCTGAGAGAAACAAGAAATGGGGAAAGGATTCCCTATTTAATAAATGGTGCTGGGAAAATTGGCTAGCCATAAGTAGAAAGCTGAAACTGGATCCTTTCCTTACTCCTTATACGAAAATTAATTCAAGATGGATTAGAGACTTAAATGTTAGACCTAATACCATAAAAACCCTAGAGGAAAACCTAGGTAGTACCATTCAGGACATAGGCATGGGCAAAGACTTCATGTCTAAAACACCAAAAGCAACGGCAGCAAAAGCCAAAATTGACAAATGGGATCTAATTAAACTAAAGAGCTTCTGCACAGCAAAAGAAACTACCATCAGAGTGAACAGGCAACCTACAGAATGGGAGAAAATTTTTGCCATCTACTCATCTGACAAAGGGCTAATATCCAGAACCTACAAAGAACTCAAACAAATTTACAAGAAAAAAACAAACAACCCCATCAAAAAGTGGGCAAAGGATATGAACAGACATTTCTCAAAAGAAGACATTCATACAGCCAACAGACACATGAAAAAATGCTCATCATCACTGGCCATAAAGGAAATGCAAATCAAAACCACAATGAGATTCCATCTCACACCAGTTAGAATGGCAATCATTAAAAAGTCAGGAAACAACAGGTGCTGGAGAGGATGTGGAGAAATAGGAACACTTTTACACTGTTGGTGGGATTGTAAACTAATTCAACCATTATGGAAAACAGTATGGCGATTCCGCAAGGATCTAGAACTAGATGTACCATATGACCCAGCCATCCCATTACTGGGTATATACCCAAAGGATTATAAATCATGCTGCTATAAAGACACATGCACACGTATGTTTATTGCAGCACTATTCACAATAGCAAAGACTTGGAATCAACCAAAATGTCCATCAGTGACAGACTGGATTAAGAAAATGTGGCACATATACACCATGGAATACTATGCAGCCATAAAAAAGGATGAGTTTGTGTCCTTTGTAGGGACATGGATGCAGCTGGAAACCATCATTCTTAGCAAACTATCACAAGAACAGAAAACCAAACACCGCATGTTCTCACTCATAGGTGGGAACTGAACAATGAGATCACTTGGATTCGGGAAGGGGAACATCACACACCGGAGCCTATCATGGGGGTGGGGGGGAGGGAGGGATTGCATTGGGAGTTATACCTGATGTAAATGATGAGTTGATGGGTGCTGAGGAGTTGATGGGTGCAGCACACCAACATGGCACAAGTATACATATGTAACAAACCTGCACGTTATGCACATGTACCCTAGAACTTAAAGTATAATAATAATAATAATAATAAAGATAAAATAATAATAATAATAAAAAATAAATTTAAAAAAGAAAAAGAAAACACAGGTGAGAGAAGAATGTGCAATTAGCAGAACCAGGAATATAGGAAATGCTAAAAAAATTATTTTTTAACAAATTATAAGAAAAAGGTGAGAGATGGAAGGAGAACTGATTAATAAAATTAAGAGACTAGCAACCAACTAATATGTATAGACCTTAGTTTCATTTCAATTTGAGGAATTTGCAAAAGACACAGAGGAGAGAGATATGGGGACAGATAAAGCCAAAATCAGCCCACTGAGAAAAGCTGAATACCTTAGTTATTATTGTTTGTATCTGTTAAGGTGTGACAATAGTATGTATTTATATTTTTAAAGAAATCTATTTTTTTAAGATACATGCTGATATGTTCATGGATGAAACACCATTGTAGGAGTTGATTAAAAATAAAATACCATCAGTATGGCGGTATACATATGAAACAAAATTGGCCCTAAGTTCTCTTATAAAATCAATTTGGAAATTTTCTTCTGTTTTTCATTATCTAAAACAAGCACTGAGATTATGTGTTATTTAAACGTTTGGTAGAATTTCCCCTTAAAATAATCTGGGTCGGCTGCTTTTTTGTGAGGAGTAGGAGTGGTGTGGTTTTAAATGTATATAGGTTAGACAGACATGGATTGTATTTGGTCCTGCTACTTCCTCACAGTGTGACCTTAAGCAAGTTACTTAAACTCACCGAGCCTTAGTTCAACTGTAAAATGAAGATACTTATGCCTAGAGCCCAGGATTATTATCAAGATTAAATGAGATAATGTGCCTTTTAGTTTCTTTTGTCTAGATTTAACCTCCCTTTCCTCTTTGTGTAGTTAATTTCTTCTGAACCCTTCATTTGTCAATGCCATCATCATTTCTTCATGGCACCCATTCCTTTTCTTTTCCAGCCAGGTCGAATCTCTTTATTATGGTTCCTGTAAAACCATACACCTCTCCTTCATAGCTCTGATCACAGTGTAAGTTCACATTTCTCAGTTAGTATTTAATTCATATGTCTTCTCTTTGACTCTAAGCTCCATGGCATCAAATAAAGTATCTGTATTTAGCATGTAATTCTCCCGAGCAGCTAAAATCTTGCTTGCTACATGGTAAATAATGAACAAGTGTTTGTTAAGTACTTAACGAGTGAATGAATTGGTAAACGAATGCAGTGTTTAGCACAGTGCCTGACTCAGAGCCAGCACTCAATAAATACTGGTTACTATTGTTATCTCTGTTGTTATTGTTTTTCTGGTATCAGACTCCAGTGGGAGCTGAAAGGGAAGGGATAGGACTGATAAGAGAAAATTAAAGGTGCTAAAAGTAGGATATTAAATGTAAGGTGAAAAGATTGAGAGCAATTCTCCAAACTCAGTATAAAACACATTGTTTTTTTGTTGTTGTTTTGTTTTTTTTTTTTTTTTATATAAAGTCTACAGTAGTGTGCAGTAATGTTCTAGGCCTTCACATTCACTCACCACTCACTCACTGACTCACCCAGAGTAACTTACGTCCTGCAAGCCTAATTTGTGGTAAGTGCCCTGAATAGGTGTATCATTTTAAATTTTTTTTTTTATTATACTTTGAGTTCTAGGGTACATGTGCATAATGTGCAGGTTTGTTACATATGTATACTTGTGCCATGCTGGTGTGCTGCAGCCATCAACTCGTCAGCACCCATCAACTCGTCATTTACATCAGGTATAACTTCCAATGCAATCCCTTCCCCTGCCCCCCTCCCCATGATAGGCCCCAGTGTGTGATGTTCCCCTTCCCGAGTCCAAGTGATCTCATTGTTCAGTTCCCACCTATGAGTGAGAACATGCGGTGTTTGGTTTTCTGTTCTTGTGATAGTTTGCTAAGAATGATGGTTTCCAGCTGCATCCATGTCCCTACAAAGGATACAAACTCATCCTTTTTTATGGCTGCATAGTATTCCATGGTGTATATGTGCCACATTTTCTTAATCCAGTCTGTCACCGATGGACATTTGGGTTGATTCCAAGTCTTTGCTATTGTGAATAGTGCTGCAATAAACATACGTGTGCATGTGTCTTTATAGCAGCATGATTTATATACAGTGGCTAAAGGAGAGATCCTATTGTTCATCCTGAACCATCATATGTGAGGTTAAGTGAAACCTGTGGCTTAGAGGGTCACTCATCCCAGGCATAGATACTGAGCCTTCTCAAAGTTCAATCTGCCCTGGTCAGCAGTTTAGGCAGAATGGAATTGGGAAAGGTAGGAAGTGCATTCTCTGTCATAGCTTCCCTGCGCTGGAATTATTGGTTCTTCTAAAGTCTCAGTGAGTGTTTTAAGTTGACTATAAATGTGTTGAGTTCTGTCAGTGAAGGAGCAATGGACATTTCATCAGAGAATGCTGACCACAAAAGAACAAATGGTTAGGCTTTTTGTTTTCAAAGTCTTGAAAGCATGTGAAATTAATGGATTGTTTCAGTTTTATAATTATTTCACCAAAGTTATCTGTTTACTTTGATGCATTGAAGAAATAACAAAAATCAATATAATTTTTCTAGGCTTCTAAAGCAGGGGCTGAAAGGAATCCCTAAAGTATCTGCTAAAAGTTTGTTCTGATTCTATAACAAAAATGACTTGCAAATATTTTACAAAACATCTAAGGCAGTGGTTCTTAAATTTGGGGAATTATAATTCTCCTTGAGACTCCAAAGAAAAGAGCAGACCTTTCTCAAAAAACACCCACTATAAACAGCAAGCTTCCACGATTAACTTCAGGATGTTCATGGAGTGTTTGGAGCTTGCAGAGATATCCTATGGTAGGAAGGACTGTTATGAAGCTATAGCTTCATATGTGGACACACACTGTAGATTAAATCTAGCTTTTCACAATGTGATGGCTTTTTATATTTGCCAAGGTCTACTGAATAATGGTCAATGTTCATTAAAAACAAAAAACGAACAAAACAGAAAAACCACCAAAATATACTGCTAAGTTAATAATTGCATCATTTGAATTAAACTAGTCATTTCAATTTCCTGCAATAGTGAAAACAAACTGTATGTATTAATATGTTTCAAAAACATTCAGACAAAAAAGATATGATTTACTAATAGATATGATTTACTAATAAATAACGTTATATATTTTACACATATAAACATGTAGCACAAAACACAAACATTCACAGAAATTATAAAAACTCAAATGTGTCATAGCATTTACTTATGGATATGGAGGGAGAGAACTGAATCGGGGAAAGATACTGGGGGTTTTAACTGTAATGCTTTTTTCACAGAAAAGGGATAGAGCTGGAGCAGATACAATATTAATACTTGGCAAATATGGGTTGGTAGATACGAAATGGTTTATGTCATTATCCTTCATTATCCATATATCAAAATAAAATATTTTAAAAATGAAAATACCCACTGTCTAACTCGAAGGGATGTCACAAAAAATGACTGTAAGGGAACACACAGTACTTCAAAAGGCTGGGTGTGGTGGCTCATGCCTGTAATCCCAGCACTTTGCGAGGCCGAGGTGGGTAGATCACACGAGGCCAGGGATTCAAGACCAGCCTGGCCAGCATGGTGATATCCCGTCTCTACTAAAAATACGAGAAAAAAAAAAAAAAGCTGGACATGGTTCTGGACATGGTGGCATGCCTGTAGTCCTAGCTACTCAGGAGGCTGAGGCACAAGAATTGCTTGAACCTGGGAGGCAGGAGGTTGCAATGAGCCGAGATTATGCCACCATACTCCAGCCTGGGTGACAGAGGAAGCCACTCCCTCTCAAAAAAAATAAAATAAAATAAAATAAAAAAGCTTCAGAAAACACAAATACCACAAAAAATATTAGAAAATATTAGACATAGGTTTCCCTCACATAAATTCATGTCATTTAAATTTAACCCAGCAACTATTTATTAAACAGGGCTATCATCTCATTGGAACCAAGACCAAATGAATGTAAGAGAATAGTCACAGCCTTCATATTCCATGGGATCTTACTACACATCTTGCTCAATGCATTCCAAGGTGTTCTCACTCTTAGGGTTCCACACAGAAGCACCTTGGGGAATATAAGCAGAGGTGAAGGACAATTTTTATTAATAATATATCAGGCCCATGGACACTTATCATGCCTTGATTATAACTATATCCCTTTTTTTATGTATGTTTTATCAAAGATTTTGTTGGCAATAGTGATCTACTGCTAAAGATTTATTAAAAATCATAAATCTAATCTTATCACGTCTACAGGACTCAAGAACTAGAATGAAAACTTGCTGCTTTTGCTGCTGACCTCTCACGCCTTGCTATGCCCCCAGAGCTCTGATTTTAAAGAACACCCTTTACATACTGTCTGCTGAAATGTCAGTAAATATGCCTTATCCAGACCTGAGGATCCAGCGATATTGAAGAACATGTGACCCAAATTTCACATCTGAGTCAATCCTGAGACTTTGATATGAACACTTGACAGAGAGGGCTTCTTACTTTCATTAAACTCAAGACTGATCATATAGCATGTAAATCTGATTCTTCCAGAACCCATCTTGCCAGTAAGAGGGACCAGAGTTTTCCTGGGAAAATGGGGCTGACAAATGAAAATAAATGGAGCTACTACAGAAGACAGCAGAGTCAAGAAGTGGAAAGACTATAGATGCTAAGGATGCCACTTGAACCCTTGGATTCAGCTGTGAGTTTTCAGCCACATGAAATAATTTCTCTTCTTGGTTTAAATACATTGAAGAGAGAGAGAGAGTGTGCGTGCGTGTGTGTGTGTATACACAATTATATATAATATATATGCACTATTATATATTTATTTCTTTACTTGCAGCTGAAAGATGCCCAAATCAAGTGACTCTCAATGCTGCCATACCCCCATTTATCCCCAGTGATGAGGAACTTACTGTCACACGTAAGTACCATCCTTGGACTGACTTTTAAAAAGCTATGTATAATTATTTAAAATGTGTCTACTTTATACCCCCTGTTCCTGTTGCCTCACTTGGACTCAGAGTATGCCTGTTCTTTCACAAAGGCCTATAGATACTGGAATATTACACTATTCCCTCTTCCTTAACTCGTTCATCCCCTGCCCAAAGTTTCTTATATACTGAGACTTCCAATCTAAACCTTAAGATTATCTTATCTACAAAATATTTTAATAAGTATGTATCAAAATGACTATTTTTGTAATCTTGCATAATTGTTAGAATTAAAATTCAATTATCTTTAGGTGACTGCCCACACATTAAACTTTTTTCTTTTCCCCCCTTTTATAAGAAAACTCCAAAACAGATTATAAAATGAGGAATGATTAATACATTCCATTTATATGAAATAGTACAAGCCCACGTATCCCAGAGAAACACGGAAACAGCTGCCAAACCTACTCACTTCATTTTTCATGAAATGAGAACAGCTGTTGAGTGTCTCATAAACATCTAGGGCAAGACATGAAGAATTTACAAAGGAAACCCTTTCCAAGTAGGAAGTATATGTTCCCAAATCCTTGAAAATTCATCTTAGAGCATGGTAAAGCCAAGTAAGCTCATTAAACTTAAGGTATGAGTTCCAGAGGAGACAAAAGACTTTTCCAAAGTACCAAAGAGTTAGCCATAGATCTCAGATCTTTCTTCTTTGATGCCAATTTCATACATAGCATATAATGAATTACCAAATAAATGGTTCAGATATCAAGTGCATTGGATTTAGAGAAGGGAGTCTCTACTAAAAATACGAGAAAAAAAAAAAAAGCTGGACATGGTTCTGGACATGGTGGCATGCCTGTAGTCCTAGCTACTCAGGAGGCTGAGGCACAAGAATTGCTTGAACCTGGGAGGCAGGAGGTTGCAATGAGCCGAGATTATGCCACCATACTCCAGCCTGGGTGACAGAGGAAGCCACTCCCTCTCAATTGGCAATTTCATTGCCAATTAAGTCTACTCTCCATATCTATGTGTTCTAAATAAACTAAGTGGAAATGCTAGGCAATTTTTGAGCTTGGTCAACGGCTGAGATTTAGTCAGGAGCTTTACCTCCATTCTGTCTAATTTCCTAAACAGTAAGATGAGATTCCATCAACTAAGGGAAATGCTATTAGAGTCTCTAGTTACTCAAGTATTCATTCAGACATTATTTACTGTTTTTAAGTACCAGAGACAAGGCACTGTGTTAAATACATTGTATGTATTGTCAAGGCAGAAAGTGTGGAGGTGGGGTGGGAAAGAGATGTTGCCTTCTCTCAAAAAGTTTACAAATTCTGAGGAAGTTCCCAAGACACATATTTTTTAATGTTCAGTAACGATAAATGTAGTGTTATGTTTTAACTCATTCTCTTAAGACATGAGGAATTCCCTTTATCCCTAGAAAACAGATAACACTGACCTTAAATGTTTGGTAAATACATGTCTAGGTAAAAAGTCGAGACCTTAGGTTGTGACCTTAAACGTCTTATCTTATTCTTCCTTTATTTTTTCAACTAACCATCCTTCAAAATTTAATCCAACTCTCTGGTTATCCACAGAGCTTTCTTTGATGTTCCCTCCACAGACATTAACCTTTTAATGAGCCCTTTAGTGTATTACTGGCATTTTTCTTGATGCTTAGGCATATGATTTTTAATACAGTTGCTTAACTGCTTTCTATGTTAGGGGTTATTTCCTCAGCTAGATTGAGCACCTGGGCGATAAATACCTTACAGATCCTTAGTTCCTAGAACAACATAACTATTCCATGTATTGCAAGGGAAGAAATTAATAAATGTCACACCGCTTTGATTTTTCATTGCCAATTAAGTCTACTCTACAGAACTTGTCCTCCTGGCCATCTAAGCCCAGTCATGACTGAGTTATTAGAAAATATACTTTAAGGACAGATACTGATTTTTATTTTAATTTTACTGTATTTCCCTAGTTGGGGCAACCTCCATTGTTAACCTACTTCATCCAGTACTAGCCCTGTGAGATGTCTGTGAAGGAATGAAACTCAGTGATAAGATATAACTACAGAGAATCAAATTAGTCAAAATGATATAAGATTATCTATCATTGAAGTACAATATGATCCAGAGAAGTATAAACTAATGGAAGAGCAGCCACTGAAAACTACAGCCAAATCATAACTTATCTTACCTGAAAATGCAAGATATTTCAATTATGTGGTGTGTGGGGGGAACATGAGAGATTTTCATTGTTCTCAGTTAATGTATGGAGTCCATGCTTTGAAGAATATTTACTTAGTAAGCTTGGTCAACTGTAGAAGTGATAGGCTAAGTACTTGAAAGAAAGGAAGAGAACTAAGCTTTAATGACCTTTAACAGAAACTTAGGCTACTAATACATAGGATTTAGACATATATATGCCAATTATGTATATGTATTAATATTGTTTATGCTACTGGATGACTTTCAACCATTTAAAAAACATCAAAGAACTTACATGTTTACTTAGTTCTCACTAGGAATACCCTCTTAGCAGGTTAGAAGCCTACCTGGAGTATTTCCCCTTGAGCAGGGGCAATTTTTAAAGATGACATCAGCCAAGATTAATGGCCATGAATTGCCCTCAGAGGAATCACCTTAAAGGAGAATTTAATTTTGTTCTACTTGGTCTGATAAATTAGCATATGTTACCTGAAATACAGTAGGAGAAAGAACAATGCAATAAGGTCCACTGAAATCCAGTTCAAAGCTGAAGCATATCCAGAGGAATGCTAATCTGATTATTAAATGTCAACATATTGTTTTAATGAGTGGCTGGATTTTATGTAAGTGGGAGGTCTTTGCAGCCTCTCACCTGCTAAAGAAAACCACCCCCCTGACTATAAGGCAATGCACCTTTCAATTTCTTCCAGAAAAGAAATTCAAGACAATATAATTTACCAGGAAGCTTGTAGCAAACACAGTCCTCACTAGCCTTCTTTCCAGTCACATATGTCCTATGTTCCTTTCTGTCTCTTAGCCTTTTCAGATGCTGTTCACAGCTAAAATGGCATCCTTCTCACAATGGATGCTAACACAGATTATGATTCAAACCATAACAATTTTGAGAGTGAGAGGGGATAATAATAATTAATTGAATATGCTATATTTCTAACCCTATTTCAATACTATTTTTAAAAATATGTCTTAAAGTAGAAGAGCAACATATATGCACCAAATACACTAAAACAAAATTTTTTAAGCTTTGTATTGATAGTTTAAACACTGAAAACAAAATAGGATGCCTAAGTTTTAATCGGTTCCTTAGCTATATTTTTCTTTAAAAATGTGTTGTGGGTATCTTTACCAAAGAATGTATTTTTTTAATAATATAATGTAGGGTAAGGAGATTCTTTCTCCTTCTTTGAAGGTGAGTTGAAGGCTATTGAAATAGATTTACAATAGACAAATTTACAGGAAGAAAGGTTTATAAATTAACAGGTACATGGACATGGTAGTCCCATAAATATAAAATGCAAAGGAGGGGACAGATGACTGAAGTTTTTATAACATCCTGGGGTTACAGAAAGAACATTTGGGCTTTCTGGTGGAGGTGGTTTCACAGGCTATGGAAGACTGAGGGGAGGAAAGTGGTGCTACAATTTAGATATTCATAGCCTCCAAATCTCATGTTGAAATTTGATCCCTATCACTGGAGATGGGGTCTATTGGGAGGTATTTGGGTCATGGGGGTGGGATTCGTCATTAATAAATGAATGGCCTCCCTGAGGAGATGGGTAAGCAAGTTCTCATTCTATTAATTCCCCCAAGAGTTTGTGGTTAAAAAGAGCCTGCCCCCACCCCCAAACGTGTGATATTCTCTCTCACCATGTGATATCTCTGCACAATTTAGGCTCTCCTTGGCTCTCCACCATGAGTGGAAGCAGCCTGAGGCCCTCACCAGAAGCGAGTGGAAGCATCCTGAGGCCCTACCAGAAGCAGATGCTGGCGCCATGCTTTTTGTACAGCCTGAAGAACTGTAAGCGAAATAAACCTCTTTTCTTTATAAAGTACTCAACCTCAGGTACTTCCCTATAACAACACAAACAGACTAAGACCTATGACAAGTAAAGGTTGCCTTGTTATAGAGATAAAAATCTCTCAGGTCATCTTGGGGCTGCCCTCAGAAGGAATACATGGCAGCCTGTGGTAAAGTTTCTTTGTCGGAGCCTTGATGTGTCAAACTTCTAGTTTTCTTTTCCTGTAAATTAATATTTCTTGTTAATGTGATAAGGCAAATAAGGGAGTGGGCTTCAGAGAAAGCCTGTTTGCATCTGCTGTTTATTTCACTAATATAGAGTTTCTCTACAGATGCAAATCTCCTCAACAAAAAGGCAGCTCTTCAGGGCTATTCCTGTGGCTTGCTCTTCAGGGCTATTCCTGTGGCTTGCCCTCCCTCCAAATGACCATCTTGAAGTATGCCAAAAACAGCATATTTGGTTGGGGGTGAAATATTCTGGTTTTCTTCAAGGATTTTATTGTTTTCACTAAATAACCTGTGAGTGAGCATCATCAAAATTGCATTTTATGTTTAATAAGTTTGGAGTGTTTGACAACTTCAGTTTACTTTCTGCTGTAAAGCACTTTTTAAATTAAGAAAATTCTCTTTCTAGATGTGACATAAGCTTGTTAGCTGTCCATTTTGAAAATAGTCTCTTGCACTAAAATACTTTAATGTTCTTTTTCAGCTTCAGTTTGGAGTTTCCATCTCCTATAAATATATTTATGGCAAAATCTTTTATATTTTATGCTTGATTTATTTTCATATATTAATAAAGCAAAATCATATCTTCTGAATTTCGTTTCATACAAATAGAGAATAAAAATGTGTCTAATTAAAAATAGGAGCTTTGGCCAGGTGCAGTGGCTCACACCTGTAATCCCAGCACTTTGGGACACCGAGGCGGGTGGATGACCTGAGGTCAGAGATTTGAGACCAGCGTGGCTAACATGGGGAAACCCCATCTCTACTAAAAAACTACAAAATTAGCCAGGACATGGTGGTACATGCCTGTAATCCCAGCTGCTTGGGAGGCTGAGGCAGAAGAATCACTTGAACCCCAGAGGCAGAGGTGAGTCAAGATGGTGCCACTGCACTCCAGCCTGGGCAACAAGAGTGAGACTCCATCTCAAAAAAAGAAAAAAAAAAAAAAATAGGAGCTTTATGAAAATATTTTCCCCATCAAAATCAAATTACAATTATAGAATTTCAAATTTAAATCTGGAATAACATTTAGTGCTGATCATTTAATTTGTGTGGATTCTTCCTTGCTTGATAGAGAAATTTTTGACTGTCACTTTGTAGACTTTGTTTCAATAATTGCAATTTACTAAGAACTTTATAAAAGGTGATGCATTTGGTGTTCAATTATTTGAATATCTGAATAAAGATTTCATATAGATTTGAAGAAAAACAATACAAATTTTGTGAATTTACATAAAAAAATCTATGGCACTCTAAAATACGTGAACTAATTTAGTAAAAGCTCAAGTATTTCTGAAATTTAGCTGAATTTCAGCAGCAAAAAGAAAATAGAACTGTCACATTAAATAACTTTTGAAAAATACATTCTATATCACCTTTGTCAAACAAATGTTGTGGTTTAATTAATCTAATTATGCATGTATAAAAATGCTTATAAATTTTGATAACTGAAGAATCTATTTTTATTGGTGGAAAACTGCAGATTATTTGAAGGCAATTATAAATATGGATGTCTCACAAATAACTACCAAGTACACTTTAGTGCCACAGATATAATTTAGTAAGAATAATAAATTTAAGAAGGATATAATGCTATGTCCATCCAAAACGTACAGTCTCATCATCATCACAAAACATTTTCTTGGTGATAAATTTTTAAATTGAAATTACATTAACAATTACAATAACATCACATTTTATGTCCGACAGACAATGTGTGAAAAGTTTTACTTTTGTTTCATGGATTGGATAACAAACTAAATCATGGTTAAAATGAATTGATTTTATGTATATTGGAAGCATATGTGGATAATGACATAAAGCAGAAATCATTAGCTGCTTACAGAGTTCTGCCAGTGAGTGCCATGATATTAGCTATTGTTTCATTCTCTGTATATTCACAGAAAAGCTCAGAAATGAGAATGAGCAAAATTAAATTAAAGAAAAAACACTCACTGGATTTTTGATTAACTAATTGTTAGGAATGTAAATACTCTGGCCATGACTCAGACCCACTAAAGCAGAAACTCAAGAGTTACACCTCAGTGATCAGTGTTTCACCAAGACTGCCAGGACACTGTGATGCACATTCAAGTTTAAGAACCAGTTACTTAAATGAGAAGTCATGTTCTACACAGTGTTCTTTTTTTTTTCTTGCGATGGAGTCTCACTCTGTTGCCCAGACTACAGTGCAGTGGCATGATCTTGGCTCATTGCAATCACCACCTCCCGGGTTCAAGCAATTCTCCTGCCTCAGCCTCCTGAGTAGCTGGGATTACAGGCATGCACCACCAGGCCTGGCCAATTTTTGTATTTTTAGTAGAGACAGGGTTTCGCCATGTTGGCCAGGCTGGTCTCAGACTCCTGACCTCAAGTGATCTGCCCGCCTAGACTTCCTATAGTGCTGGGATTACAGTTGTGAGCCACCGTGCCTGGCTCCACAAAGTGTTCTATAAATCCACCTTCTATAGCTGCAACTGTTGAATCAGTGTTGTGGACACAACCTTTATAAAATAACTACTGACTGTTAAATACAGAAATAGAACTACACAAAATATTTTCAATTAAGTTTTTTTTTTTAAACAAAAGTGTCAAAAGAATTCAATAGGGAAAGGAACAAATTTTCAATAAATGGTGTCATGAAAATTTGATGGCCATATGGAAAACAAAACAATAAAACTTCAACCCACACCTCATACCATATACAAAAATGAACTCAAAATTTACCAGAGACCTAAAATTAACTGCTAAAACTATAAAGATTTTAGGAAAAAATCAAAAAGGAAAGGAGAAAATCTTTGTGACTTTGTTTTGAAAAATTTCATGTTTTGAAAAATTTCATGAATTTGAAATACCTAATGTAGATGACAGGTTGATGGATGCAGCAAAACACTATGGCACATGTGTATGTACGTAACAAACCTGCACCTTCTGCACATGTATCTCAGAACTTTAAGTATAATAAAAAAGAAAGAAAATTACACAGGCACTTTCAAAAGGCACTATTAATAAAATTAGAATCTACAGACTGGAAGAAAATATTTGTAAAACATATCTGACACAAAAGACTCATATCTAAAATATACTTTTAAAAACACTTAGAAATTTAAAAAATGGTTAAAATGTGAACAGACACTTGACCAAAGATACAGAAATAAGCACATAAAAATATGTATGACATCATTTGTCATTAGAAAAAATGCAAATTAAAGCCATGATGAGATACCATTACATACTTGCTAGAATGAATAATTTTTTAAAAAATTGATGATATCAAGAGTTGGCAATGATAGAGAACAATGGAAAGTCTCATCATACATTGTGGGTTGGACTGCAAAATGGCACAACTTTTGAAAGCAGTTTGGTATTTTCTTAAACATACAATTATTATGTGGAATATACAATTATTCCACTCCTGCATATCTGAGAGAAATGTAAAAAAACAGGTTTAGGTAAAGATTTGTACACAAATACTACTAACAGTGTTTTTTGTTATAACACAAACTGGAAACAACTTGTAGAATATCAAAACAATAGATTACTTCTCAGCACTAAAAAGGAAAGAATTACTGATATTTGCAATAACATCAGTGAATTCTCAAATAATTACACTAAGTGAAAAATGTCAGACACCCTTCCCCAAAGACTATATACCCTGTGATTTTATCCATATACATTTTTTTTAAAAAATTCAAACAAATATATCGTGACAAAAGCAGATTAATGGTTGTCCTTGACAGGGTGACAGTGAGTGGTAGGTGAGTAACAGCCAGGTTGAAACTATGCCCAAGAAAACTTCTGAGGTGATGAATATATTCATTATCTTGATTGTGGTAATAATTTCACAGGTGTACACATTAGAACTTATCACACACTTTAATTATGTATAGCTTATTGTACCTCAATTATAACCCACTAAATCTGGGGGGAAAAAAAGAGAGAAAAATCTATTTAAATATAAACTGATGGTATAAATCAAGACTGTACCAAGCAAACCAGGATGTATTGTTAATCCACCTTTATGGGCACACAGACCTACTTGCATTGTTAATTTTAACATTCTTTCAGTTCTTAGATTAATACTCACCGGCCCCCCCGCCATGATTCCTAATTATTGCTGATTAAATTCTGTTACTTTACATTTGCTTGTAGCAATATATATCTCCTTCCTTTTAGGGCTTTTCACATTGTAATGTCTATCTCAGTTCACCAGATTGTAAAAAACTTGAATTCTGTAATCTTTTCCGCCCCTCCCTATTCACATATTCTCAATGTCTGACACCTATCCCTAATTAATATTTGTTTAAAGAATGAATTTAGCAATGAAATTAAGGACCTAGTTAAGAGGGAGGAAGGTATTCTCTTCCTCTATTTAACTTATGGAATCCATGAAATAATAATACGGTCTTACATTTAAAGCATTTGAATGTGAAGAAACACTCTTTCATTTACTATTCTATTTGTTCCTTGTAAGAATATTGTAAAAAATGCAAAACAAATAAAAGTATCCTCTTTTGTGAATGAGCCTGGAACTCAAAAAGTCAAGTAGATAATCAAGCAGTGGAAACAAGTCCTGAATCCACAGACTTGTCATCAAGGCCAATCTCTTTTGCACTAAAGCAGAGCTATTGCTTTAAAGGGCTTTGTTATCTTATTTTGAATAATACATGTACTTTGTGACATACTGACTCTATCATGGATGCATGCTGGAATTATATGAACAGTTTTTTGTTCATTTGTTTGTTCAATACTGATGCCTTTCTCACATCCTCAGATATTTATATTTCATAGGTCTGGGACGTTGGCTGGACATGAAGAATTTTTAGAGGGCTCTAGGTGATTATAATGTGAAACAAATTTTGAGAGCCACTGGTTTGTCTCAGTCTCGAGAGTTGCACTGTCTCCAATCCATACTCAGTCTGAAGCAAACATCATAGATTTCAAAAAGAAATATGAATATGTCACTTGTCCACTTGAAAGCCTTCTATATTGCCATACAACATTCAAGGTGCCCCAATGCCCAAACTCTAGATCTGAAAAAGGATCTGCCCCACAAAAGAATCAGACATAATTGAATTCCATGGCTAATGCAGTAAAAAATAAGACGAGCCTAGAATACCTAGTGGCAAAAAGTAAGAAATTGTTAAAAGAAAGTGAGAAATGTCAAAAGGTAATAGGAGATAATTTGGAGGGACTCCACTGGCCAATTGGAGCCTCAAAATAAATAATGACAGTAATATATTATAACCTATTACCTAAAATGAGAATCCATGATTCCATACTGATAATAAATGAACGTATAGGTAAATATGGGAGGAAGTTAATCCTTTCTTTACAATCAATGACAATTAATAAATTGAGAAGAAGAAAAAATTAACATTTTCAACCATCATACTAATAATTGATTTAGACAAAACTCAGAGGTGCTAAAATTATTGGTGAAAGTTTTATAAAGAGAACTGAACTAGGTTGACATAGACTCAAACTATCTCCCCCAAAATTACTTATTAGCTACAAAGTTAAAAAGTAACTTTACAATGGATAGATCTGGCTGACACCACCTCAACCAAGTGATCAGAGTTAAGATCCCCAATAAAGAGTTACCTTTCCTGTGCCATGATGCCACCACCATCACTACAAATGCCCACATGGAGGTTATCACCTGTGTGCCCTCCAGTGTACCACCCCTGCTGCCTTGTCACTGCTTCTGGCATGTGCAAACCAGTGTAGATCCTGCTATCACTGCCTGAAGAAGCACTCTGGTTGACATGTTGTGGCCAGTGGACCAGGAACACCTTGGCCCCTCCAGCATAGCAGTTTCATAACCTCAAGGGGCCAGAGAACAAAGTGGGGGGCCTGATTATTAGCTCCCCCAGAATTAGAGCACACAGTCCAGAAGCCCTGAGTTGAGTTTTGCCCACTAAAATCTTCTGGAAATGAGGCCAGTTAAATGAATCCACTTTATACCATAATCAAATCCCCAAGAACATTAAAGAGGATAAAAGAAAAATAAGCCCATCTAAAGGACAGCAACTTAAAAGACTGAAGGTACATCAGTCCACAAAGATGAGAAAGAACTAATGCAAGAACTCTGGCAACTCAAAAAGCCAGAGTTTCTTCTTCCCTTCAAATGATCACACTAGATCCCCAGCAATGGTTTTCAACCAGACTGAAATGACTGAAATTACAAATAGAATACAGAATCTGGGTAGGAACAAAGATCATTGAAATTCAGGAGAAAGTTGAAACACAGTCCAAGGATTCTAAGCAATATAATAAAATGATACAAGAGATAAAAAGACAAAATGGCCATTTTAAGAAAGAGACAAATTGATCTGATAGAGCTGAAATACTCACTTTAAGAATCTCACAATATAATTACAAGCATTAACAGCAGAATTGACCAAGCTGAGGAAAAAATCTCAGTGCTTGAAATCTGAATCTCCAGTATAATTCAGTCAAAAATAAAGAAAAGTAATAGAGAATGAACAAAACCTCTGAGAAATATGGAATTATGAAAAGAGACCAAATCTACAACTCATTGGCAACTCTGAAAGAGAAAAAGAGAAAGCAAGCAGGTTGGGAAACATATTTCAGGATATTGCCCATGAAAATATCCTTAAACCTTGCTAGAAAGGCTAACAATCAAATTCAAAAAATGCAGAGAAACCCTGTGAAATACTGCACAAGAAGACCATCCCCAAGGCACATAGTCATCAGAATCCCTAAGGTTTAAATGAAAGAAAAATATGTTAAAGGTAGCTACAGAGAAGGGATGGGTAATCCACAAAGGAAACTACATCAGGCTAACAGCAGACCTTTTAGCAGAAACCCTATAATCCAGAAGAGACTGAGGGCCTATATTTAACATTCTTAAAGAATTTCCAACTGAGAATTCAATATCCTGCCAATCCTTTCCAGATAGGCAAATTCTAAGCAAATTCATTACCACCAGACCTGCCTTATAAGAAATCTGTAAGCAAGTGCTAAATATGGAAAGGAAAGAATGTCACTGGCTGCTACAAAAACACTTAAATACATAGACCAGTGACACAATCACACAAACAAATCTACATAATAACCAGGTAACAACATGACAACAGGATAAAATCTGTACATATCAATACTAACCTTGACTGTAAATGGACTAAATGTCCCAATTAAGAGGCACAGAGTGGCAAGTTGGACAAAGAGGGAAGACCCAATGGTATTCTGTTTTCAAGAGACCCATCTTGTATGCAATGACATCCATAGGTTCAAAGCAAAAGGATAGAGAAAAATCTACCAAGCAAAGAAAAAAACAGAAAAAAAAAAGCAGAGGTTGCTGTTCTAACAAAACAGATTTTAAACCAACAAAGATTTTAAAAAGACAAAGAAAGGCATTAAAAAATGGTAAAGGGCTCAATTCAACAAAAAGGCCTAAGTATTCCAAATATATACACACCCAATACAGGAGCACCTAGATTCATAAAGTAAGTTCTCAGAGACCTACAAAGAGACCTAGAAAATCACACAATAATAGTGGGAGACTTCAACATCCAATATTAGACAGATATCAATGCAGAAAACTAACAAAGACATTCAGGACCTGATCTCAACACTTGACCTAATGGACTTAACAGACATCTACAGAGCTCTCCACCCCAAAACAACAGAGTATACATTCTTTTCATCTGCACATGGTTCATACTCTAAAATTGATCACACAATCAGGCATAAAACAATTCTCAGCAAATTTTAAAAAGTCACACCAACCACATGCACAAACCACAGCATGATAAAAATAGAAATAAATACTAAGAAAATCACTCAAAATCATAAATTTGCATGGAAATTTAATAATCTGCTCTTGAATGGCTTGTGGGTAAATAATTAAATTGAGCCAGAAATCAAGTAATATTTTTAAACTAATGAGGAAATAGTTGCAACATATCAGAATCTCTGGGACACAGCTAAAGCAGTGTTAAGAGGGAAGTTTATAGCACTAAATGCCTATATCAAAAAGTTAGAAATACCTCAAATTAACGATCTAACATAACAAATAGAAGAACTAGAGAAACAAGAGCTAACCAACCCCAAAGCAGACAGAAGACAAAAAAATAACCAAAATCAGGGATGAACTGAAGGAAACAGACATAAGAAGTCATACAAAAGATGAACAAATCTAGGAATTTGTTCTTTGAAAGAGTTAGATGGCTAGCTAGACTAATAAAGAAAAGAAAGAGAAAATGCAAATAAAAACAATCAAATGAAAAAGAGGGTGTCACAAAAAAAAAACACAAAAAAAACCCCTGAAACTACTATGAACATCTCTACACACACAAGCTAGAAAACCTAGAGGAAACGGGTAAATTCCTGGAAACCTACAACCTTCCAAGACTGAATCAGGAAGAAATTGAATCCCTGATCAGACCAATAATGAGTTCTGAAATTGAAACAGTAACAAAAAGCCTACCAACCGAAAAACCCAGAACCAGATGGATTCATAGCTAAATTCTACCAGATGCACAAAGAAGAGCTGGTCCCATACCTATGGAAATTTTTCCAAAAAACTGGGGAGGAGGGACTCCTCCCTAAGTCATTCTATGAGGCCAGCATCATCTTGATTCAAAAACCTGGGAAAGACACAACAACAACAACAAAGAGAGAAAACCTCAGGCCAATATCCTTGATGAACATGAATGCAAAAACTCTCAACAAAATACTAGCAAACTGAATCCAGCAACACATCAAAAAGCTAGTCTGCGATGATCAAGTAGGCATTATCCCTGGGATGCAAGGTTGGTTCAACATATACAAATCAATAAATGTGATTCATCACATAAATAGAACTAACAACTGAAACTACATGATCATCTCAATAGATACAGAAAAGTCTTTTGACACGTCCTCATGTCAAAAACCCTCAACAAACCAGGCAAAAAAAAAAAATTATAGAGAATGTACTTAAAATATTAAGAGCTGCCTATAAAAAATCCACAGTAAATATCATATTAAATGGGCAAAAGCTGGAAAGATTCCCTTTGAAAACTGGAAAAAAACAAGGATGCTCTCTCTTACCATTCCGATTCAACATAGTAGTGGAAGTCCTAGCCAGAGCAGTTAGGCAAGAAAAAGCAATAAAAAGCATCCAAATAGAAAGACAGGAAGTCAAACTGTTCCTCTTTGCAGATGACATGATTCTATGCCAAGTAACCCCATAGTCTCTGCTCAAAGTTTCTTGATCTGATAAGCAACTTTAGCAAAGTTACAGGACACAAAATTAAAGTACAAAAGTCAGTATTATTCCTGCAGACCAACAACATCCAAGCTGAGAGTCAAATCAAGAATTCAATCTCATTCAGAATACTCACAAAAAAGAGTATCTAGGAATACAGCTAACCAGAGAGGTGAAAGATCTTTACAACAGTAATTAAAAAACATTGCTCAAAGAAATCAGAGATGACACAAACAAATGGAAAAACATTCCATGCTCATGAATAAGAGGGAATATTAATATTGTTGAAATGACCATACTGCCCAAAGCAATTTACAGCTTTAATGCTATTCCTGTCAAACTACCAATGACACCGTTCACAGAGTTAGAAAAAAACTATATTTTTAAATTCATATGACAGCCGGGTATAGTGGCTTATGCCTGTATTCCCAGCACTTTGGGAGGCCAAGGCAGGCAGATCACCTGAGGTCAGGAGTCCGAGATCAGCCTGGCCAACATGGAGAAGCCCTGTCTCTACTAAAAATACAAATATTAGCCAGGCGTGATGGCGAGTGCTTGTAATCCCAGCTACTTGGGAGGCTGAGGCAGGAGAATCATTTGAACCGAGAGGTGGGGGGTGAAGGTTGCAATGAGTCGAGATCATGCTGGTGCATTCCAGCCTGGGTGACAGACACTCTGGAAAAAAAAAAAAAAAAAAGAAAAAGAGAGAGAGAAATTCATATGGAAACACATAACACAGCCTGAATAGCCAAGGCAATCTTAAGTAAAGGAACACAGCTGGAAAGATCACATTACCCAAATTCAAACTATACTACAAGACTGTAATAATCAAAACAGCATAATGCTGGTACAAAAAAAGGACACATAGGCTAACAGAACAAAGTCCAGAAATAATGCTGCACAGCTATAATTATCTGGTCTCTGACAAAGCCAACAAAAACAAGCAATGAGGAAAGGACTCCCTGTTTAATAAATGGTGCTGGGATACCTGAATAGCCATACTCAGAAGATTAAAATTGGACCCTTTCCTTATCCCATATATGAAAATCAACTCAAGGTGGATTAAAGACTCCATGTAAAACTTCAAACTATAAAAACTTTGGGGCTGGGTGCCGTGGCTCATGCCTGTAATCCACAGCACTTTGGAAAGCCAAGGTGGGCAGATCACAAGGTCAAGAGATCAAGACCATCTGGCCAACATGGTGAAACCCTGTCTCTACTAAAAATACAAAAATTAGCTGGGCGTGGTGGCATGCACCTGTGGTCCCAGCTACTCAGGAGGCTGAGGCAGGAGAATCACTTGAACCCAGGAGGAGGAGGTTGCAGGGAGCTGAGATGGTGCCACTGCACTCCAGCCTGGCAACAGTGAGACTCTGTCTCAAAAAAAAAAAAAAAAAAAAAAGGCTCTGGAAAGATAACCTAAGAAATGCCATTCTGGACATAGGACCTGGCAAAGATTTCATGATGAAGACGCCAATACCAGTTGCAACAAAAACAAAAATTGACAAATGGGATCTAATTAAAGAACTTCTGGACAGCAAAAGAAACGGTCAACAGAGTAAACAGACAACCTACAAAATGGGAGAAAATATTTGCAAACTACGTACCTGCAAAGGTCTAATATTCAGAATCTATAAGGATAGTAAAAATAATTTACAAACCAAAAAAAAATTAAAAAGTAGAAAGGACATGAACAGTTGCTTTTCAAAAAAAAAGGCATACACGCAGGCCACAAGTATATGAAAAATGTTCCACATCACTAATTAGAGAGATGCAAATCCAAATCACAATAAGATACCATCTCACACCAGTCAGAATAGCTATTATTAAAACATCAAATAATAAGAGTTGCTGGCGAGGTTGTGGAGAAAAGGGAATGCTTATACACTGCTGATGGCAGTGTTAATTAGTTCATCCACTGTGGAGAGCAGTTTGCCAATTTCTCAAAGAACTTAAAATAGAATTACCATTTGACCAGCAATCTTATTATTAGGTATATATTCAAGGGACTATAAATCATTCTATTATAAACATACGTGCACTTGTATGTTCATTGCAGCACTATTCACAATAGTAAAGACAAGGAATCAACATAAATGCCCATCAATGATAGACTGGATAAAGAAAATGTGGTACATATATAAACCATGGAATAATATGCAGCCATAAAAGGAATGAGATCATGTCCTTTGCAACAACATGGATGGAGCTGGAGTCTGTTATCTTAGGCAAACACACACAGAAAACAAAAAACCAAATCCCACATGTTCACATATGTAAAAACGAAATGTTGAGTACATATGAACACAAAGAAGGGAACAACAGATGCTGGGGCCTGCTTGAGGGTGGAGGGTAGGAGGGGGGTAAGGATAAAAAAAACTACCTATCCTGTACTATGCTAATTACATGGGTGAAGAAATAATCTGTATACCAAACTCATGTAACACAAAATTTACCTGTATAACAAACCCATACAAGTACCCCTGAGCCTAAAATAAAAGCGAAAAGAAGTTATCTGTGTCTTTGGATGTAATGATCTGAGAAGGACACAGTATCACTTATGTGATAATTCCTGCCAAAAAATGCAAAGTATGAATCCAATCATAAGAAAACATTAGACAAACCCAAAGTGAGAGACATTCTATAAAATAAGTAGCATGTACTCTCCAAAAATGTCAAGAAATGAAAGACAAAGGAGAGCTGAGAAACTATTCTAAATTAAAGAAAACTAAAGGTACCTGATAATTATATACAATGAGTGTGTCTGGATTAAATATTGTACTGAGGGAAGGATGGAAACCCAACATCTATAAAATGACATCATTGGGTCAGTGGCAAAATATGAGTACAAAGTGTGGATTAAATAAAAACATTGTATCAATGTTAAATTTTCTGATTTCAATCACTGCACCATAGTTACATGTAAAAGAATGTTCTTATTCTCAGGAAATAGCACACTTAAGTGTATGAAGTGCTAAAGGGACAGCATATCAACAACTTATTTTTGAAAGGTCAGAAAATGGAATTACAGAAAAAGACAGCAAGGGAGAGAGTGAGCAAGAGGGTGAGAGTGGGCAAGAGAGCGAATGCTGTAGAGACTAATGGAGCAAAATGAAAGTAATAGTACTTTGTAGTATTCTGACAATCTTTAAGTTTCCAATTTTATCAAAATAAAACTTATAAAAATCAAACAAAACAAAGCCTGCCTTGAGCTGGCTCTTGCCTCCCTTAGCATCCTTCATTCTCCAGGAGCATCTGCAGTCTTACTGCACTGAGACTCTCCTGTGCCCTGAAGTCACTATGATCTTTCTTGTTTATAAGCAACCCGTTCCACCTACCTGCAATGTGCTACCCTTCTTATGTTGGGGGTAGTTTCTATTCACTCTTTCAAAATTCTTTCAGGCATTCTGTCCTCTGTGGAAGTTTCCCTGGCTGCCCCTAGCCCATCTCCCTTGCCCTGAGTGTCCCTCCCACATGTTCCCACAACACACACCGGGCATTCCTTTCTCCTAGTTCTGATCACACCATCCCATTGCCCATCTCCTCCAATGGGCAGGGAGTGCTTTACCTTATTATCCTCCATATCCATAACCCCTTACATGTAAGAGGCATGCTATTAAACATTGATGCATAGAGATGGTAGAATGAATGCCCTCCATGGAGCAAAATTGAAAAAAAACATTGTATGTATCTTAGTACATCTTCTAAGAATGGAAAAAAAAAAAAGATTGTTGAGTTACTTTATTTGTCCATGATTTTCATTCATTATATATAACTTTATATGTACTTCAATATATAGTTAATAGAACCCTTAAAAATGGGTATCTTCTGGCAAAAAATATGTTTTTTCTTTCAGTGTCTAAGGAGACTGACTCCTAACAATTGGAGGGACATTTGTTTCATGGGCTCAAATCATATTTCTGCAAAAGTTCCTCATATTTGAAGTACGAATTAAGTGGGGGATATCATTGAGCTGTGACAGAGTTGAATTACTCTGCATAGAAAAGCAAGGACACAGAGAGTCTGGGAGAAGGATCCTGGAAGGAGGATGTGGTTTGTTGCTTCTCAAAGGGAAGAGTAAAAGGGAGAGTGGGAGACCCAGAGACAGAGAAGACAAAAAGGGTTACTGGGGAGAAGAGACATTCTAGCACATGGTAGGTGTTCAATAAACATTTGTTGAACGAATGTCTGGGCATGTCATAAATATTTGGAAAGTGAAATTCTGTGTACTATAAAATCTTCACTTATCTTTGCCACAGAGTCTTCAGTAAGATAACTACTTTCATTAATGGCTGGTAGACCAGACTGTGGATAGTAAGATATACTTGCTAATCAAGTGGAGGTTAACAGGGGAAGAAAAGAGGCTTCACATGGGAACCCACCGTTTCTCCTCAGCCCTGCCAAAAAATTGCTATGGCCAAATCTATGTCTACTGGCTGAGTTTGCAGCTAATAGGTATAGGTTTGACCATAGCATTTTTTATAGCTGGTATCTGTTTTGATCCATTAGGGCCTGTGCAATATTCCAGTTGTTAAATATTTTGAATGCATGTGATAATAATGCGATAGATTACACATGATAGTACAATATCAAATTAAACTATCTGAGAAGAACAGTTATAGAAAATGAACCAAATTAACACTACGACAAATATGTGCTCCTGCTGTTTAAATATTTCATGAAATATTGGGACCAATGATACTGGGGTATGATAAACTCTCTTACAAGTTTATGCTTTGTTACAGTGTTTCTATGAATATATGTTCCGGGTTATTATTGCACTATCAGCTAGCCTAATAACATGCTTATTAACAAACTTCAATGTGCTAGACACTGAGATTCTGTCCTCAAGGATCCTGTATTCTAGAAAAATAAATATATAGCAGGTAACAATAAATTTCATAAATTGTGTTTTAAGACTTTCAATTATGAATGCTTTTGAGTCTTAGAATATTTAAACATTTGATTCTAAAGTAAAATGAGTCATGAAACAAAATCTAAAGAGAAGAGAAAACCTCATTTATCTTCTAAATTAAGACAAAACCATAGAGAGTATAGGAATACCATGATACTGCTATATGGACAAGAAAAAGCATTGATTTGGGAGTCAGAATGGCTAGGTAGAGGCTTTAACTCAGCACTATCTAAATACGTGTATTTGAGTCAGTCACTAAGCCCATCTTCTTACACAGTGAAGCGGCTGGATAAGATCAGGGGTTTCAAATATTGTGCACAAAGGCCCTAAATGGTCAGAAGCAATCTGTTGGGCAGGACTCTGCATCTTCCACTTTCTCACTGCCAGCCAAAGCAGCTTTGCTTTTTTATACTCCATATATTGTCATTCTGTTTTCTATTTTGTTTGAAAGATTCTACCACTGTAACTAGATTTCCCCTAAGCCGTGTTGTAACTCCTAAAAGACCCTAATGTGTCTTAGGGTACAGCATCCAGAGCTGAAAACTGGTAAATTTGTCAATAAAAGATCTGTTTTGTCTTTAGGACATAATTCTATAAGCTTTTGAGGAAATCTCTTTAAGTTGAAATTTATCCTACAGTCTATATTTCCAAAACTTTCCCTAGTTGTTTACATTTACTTTTCTCTGATAGGCTTAAAAATCTATATTGATCTTTTTCAAAGTTTCAACCAATTAAGAGTCAGGATTTCATGCAAGCAGAACCCATTTAACATGCTTAATACATTCATCAACTATTAATTTAATTAGAATAGTCAGCAAATTTCCATCACTGTACCAAACCTGGCTGAGTGCCTGACTACTTTGGGGAAGTCAAGATTGTAACATAGACATGTTTTGTATATTTAGAGACTTAAAATTAAAAGAAAAAAAATTAACTTATTTTTTCTTTCTCATGTAATTTGAAAATGTGGACCTTCTCTTAAGAGATCCAGGCCACCAACTGGCTTCCCCAGTGACCAGAACAACTCTTTCCATTTTTGTGCATGCATTTCATATTTCTCTAGAGACTACTATTCCCTTAATTCGGTTATCCACTCTTGCCCACTAATTATGAGCTCTTCTTTTTATAAAGCGGGCTTAACTATGTTCTGCTGTGTTACATTCAATCACGTATGGGAATGACATAAGATGCTACTTAAAGATCCAGTCATGTAAATAAATGATATAAATTTAAGTATTGTATTGTATACCTTGCCCCTAGCATCGCTAATCAATTCCTGCACTGTTTCCCATTACATCTCAGGTCAAGGACCTTAGTTAACTCTTATCTTATTTTCCTAGTCTCATTTAAAACCCCAAGATTGACCACTATTTTTACCAAAAAAATAGTAATAGATAGATAGATAGATAGATAGATAGATAGATAGATAGATAGATACTCAATTTCCTCCCTAGGTGTCATGTCTGGACTCTCCCACTCTTCTTTTATCTCTTTCAACTAAATCTATAAATGGCTAGATTTTTATTGATGCTTAACACAAACTTCACAAACCTAGTGAGAAGAAGAAAATCAGCATATTGTCACGGCTCCAAACTAGCAGCATGTCCTATAATTAAACCTTTCCTTTTTCTTTACCATGCCCAATCTCCCTCCTACCACACTCTCCCTATAACTCTCATTTCTCTAGGGATGCCGTCCTCCTGAAAGCTTAAATATGGGCAATTACTTTATCCACAGCAAGCCAACAGTGCAGAAATTACCTCTGCCCTTCCCAACCCTGCCTCAGGGTATATGTTAATTACAGCTGTCAGAGGTAACTAGTAAAAGTAACTGGGGTATGGAGCCCTGGGATTGGGTGTTTGGCTCATTTGAGCTCTATGGGTTCTTCCTAGTCCCCAGGCTTAAAGAGGTGAATAATTTAATTATTCTAAAGCAACACAAACTATGAAAAAGGATTTAACAAAGACTGTGAGTGCAGCCTTCTTGGTCAGATAAACCTGGATTCCAATATCTAGTCTCTGCCACCAACTAGTCCAGGGGCATTAGCCAATTCTGCTTTCTCTTCTACAAATGGTATGGTATTAGTAATTATTTTTTACAGCACTGGTTCCCAAATTAAATGAGACAATGAATGTGGGGTTCTCAAAAAAATCATTTGACCTAAAATAATAATACATTCTTATAAAATTTCACCAACATGCCACTTCGAATAGACAAATTTTTCCTGTTAACTAGGATTGCCAAAAGAATAGTACTGCCTAGACATACTAGCAGAAACATAATGGTTCTCAAATATTCTCATGTGATATGTTAAAAGTAACGTATTACTTTTAATAACAATATTTACTCATAACTCACACTCGAACAATCTATTTTTTCAACTCTATAAAAGATAGTTTTTCTAAATTGTTACTATTTCTGAAATTGTGGTGATTCTTAAAATTGATGCATACATTTACTGTAGTACTGCAACTGCTTTCTCTTAAATAATTGTACTGAAATCCACAGGGTGCCTTACAATCAGTGGTGCTTTAATTACATAATTAAGTAAAATAGCATTATTAAAAATGCATTGTCTCTTTTAAGAAGTGAGCAGAGCCATGTTCTCAGAAGTTTAAAAAGATCTAGTAGACTGCTTAAATTATCACCAAACTTCCCCTTTGAATTTTTTACTGTATCCTTGGGTCTCTCACCTTCATTCTTCACTGCCATCTTTATCTTCTAACTACTACTTTCTGATTACTTGCTGTGTTCTATGTACTTTGTCAAGTGCCTTATAAATGACGTTTTATTTTACTGCACATGGCTCTAGAGGTGGATAAAATTAAAGATGAAGATATCGAGGCTCTGATAGGAAGAAAACTGAGGTTCAGAGGGTAAAGTGATGGCCCTATTCCACAGTAAATGAGATAGTTCAAATGTAAGATTGACTCCAAACCCACGATTCTTAAGCACTATCAGAGTGCCTTAATTATAAAGAAATGGCTTCAGTAAACAAAGAAATAACACTGACCCCACAGGAATAATTTCATCAATGGAACATATTGGAAAACAGAGGATGAGGCTGTCAAAGTAGCACTAGGAAGTTGCAAAAGCTTGCAAGGTAAATACAAAGGGATGACTACCTCCCTCTACCAGAGTTTCTCCTTCTGAGAGTTTTTGTTTGATCCATAAAAATGTACTTATTCAGACTCCATTGATGATGGGAACAGGTATTGCTGGATATTCTGAAAAAATTGAAAGGCAGTGCTCACGGCATGTTAGAATACTTGTAGAGTTTTTTTTTTTTTTTTTTTTTTTTCTCCTTGAAATAACATTTTAATTCCTAAATATCACCTTGGAGCATAAAGTCTTCTCCTGAGCATCAAGTAGCCCAGTGCTACATTCATATCCCTCCAGCTTTATCTTCTACTGCTTGATATGGAATGAATCCAGAAGAGTTTCCTGAAAGACCACACCTTTTCAGTTAGAACACACTGCTTTCCACTGTACTGGGCTTCTGGGGAGGAAATAAACTGGGATATCTAAGGTGAGATTCTGACTGTAAATTGCTTGACTATCAGAAAACTGTCTCTCATCAAAATGATGTATGGACAGTCACAACACCTGAAATTTTTACAGCAGAGTCATGTATGTGTGTGTGTGTGTGTGTGTGTGTGTCTGTGGAAAAAAAGATAATTATTCTCTCTAGGTCGTGATGTGGCTAGATAAGAATTCCCAATTATTTTTATTAAGCACCCAGAATCCACTTATCTTCTTTATTTTTGTTATTTATTTATTTTTTGAGACAAAGTCTCACTCTGTTGCCCAGGTTGGAATACAGTGGCATGATCTAGGCTCACTCCACCTCCTGAGTTTAAGGGATTCTCATGCCTCAGCTTCCTGAGTTGCTGGGATTACAGGTGTGCAGCACTGTGTGTGCACAGCTAATTCTTGTATTTTTTTAGTAGAGACAGAGTTTTGCCATGCTGGTCAGACTGGTCTCGAACTCCTTGCCTCAGGCCATCCTCCCACCTTGGCCTCCCAAAATGCTGGGATTTCAGGTGTCAGCCACCACACCTGGATTTCTTTATTCTTTACAGAACTCTACATATATTCAGGTTGCTATACTTCTCCTATACGCCTCAAGGGCCGATGGCCTTATCACCTGTTCCATGTACAAATGCCCACAGGTCCAAATCATTAGTCCACTGTCTTTTGTGAGTTGACTAACATTGGTTCAGAGGTGATCTTGTTTGGTCCAAATGGAAGGTCTGACTCTATGCTTGGGGGAATGCCTTCTATCTCAGTCTGTACATTTGTCTTATCTCTTTTCTGCAGGAGGTAAACAACAAGCTATCTATATTTCCCCAAATATTATTAGCAGCTATACTGTCACCATAAGATTATCAGTTTTGTAATGAAATAAATACCTGAGGAAGGCAGAATGGAGAAATGGAAAAAAAAGAAAAAATGAGTCCATGGTAACATCATTGAGTATAACCTGCATCTGAACTTTCAGTTACAGACATAAGGATAATGTTGTTTAAGTAGGTTTGAGATAATAGTGTTTCTTGCGCCTAAAATCATGCACATGGGTTCTGTACTTTGAGAGGCATAAATGATTGATTAGTGATAACGTGGAAGATGGAATTATTTTGGTAGAGGGCAGCAATACTGACCCAAACTAACTGGTCAGGCCAAAATTCCAGAAGTTATCTTCGGCTTTTTATTATTTATCACCTCAAAATGATTAGAAATTTTATTTCCCTCCAAAATATTCTGTTTTCCACCTATTTTCCTTGAACACAATCTTAGCCCAAGTATCCTGCATTTCTTGCCTGGGATATCACCATATTTACCCAAGTGGTCTCCTACTACTACTATTGCTACACTCTAATTGTTCACATTCATATCACACAGATATTTTGTAAATCTTTTAATGATTCCCTACCACACATGGGTCAGAAGCTGCATTTCTTATCAGGACACACAGAGTCCTAAATAATCTGCCACCCACCTTTGCAGCCTCATCTCCTACCCTACTTTCCCAGCATTTCTTCTGTTCCAGCCACTCTGGCCACTTTCCATTCTTTTACTTAAGTTTATTCTTGCCCAGGAACTTTGTGCTTTTCTATCTATGGTGATTTTTCTTGGCTTTACTTGGTTGACTCATTCCCACCCTTGAAGTCTCAGCTTAAATATCACCTCCTTAGAAAAGCCATTTCTTTATTATCTTTTTATGTTTCACTGATTGTTTTCTGCTCTGCCTAATTAAATATTGATCACATCATCCCATGTGTTTCCTCCTTATTGCTCTTAACTAAAATCAAATTTTATGCTGCTGTTTGTACATTTTTTGTTTAGGTTTGTCTCCTTTTGGGGAAGATCATCATTACGGAAGAATCTTAATGATTTGCCTACGTAAGGCACTGACTTAGGTGGTAACTTGCTGTGGCAGGCTTAAAATCTGGCTGAAAATTCTTCATTATGCTCCCCTTTGAGAGGTGGAATATATGTTCCCTGTTCTTAAATCTGGTGACGCTTTGACAAATACTGTTCTTTGTGACTTTTGAGAGTTAGTCATAAAAAGCTATGTGCCTTCTAACTTGTTTGCTGGGAAAGCTCAGTCATGGAGCCCTGAGACACCCTCCAGTTACTCAGCCTGCTGTGTCAGAGAGGCTGCACATAGGTGCTTTGGTAAGTAGTGCAAGCTGATATCTTTCTAAACCATCCCAACCCAGCATCCACTTATGTGAGAAAATAATCCATCTTGAAAATAGATGTGTTCCAGACTCCAGTCATTCAAGCAATCTTAGTTGAGGCCATGAAAATTGTAAAATCACAGAGTAGATAAAAGATGCCCTGTTGGTGCCCTTTCTGAATTCTTGACTCAAATAATCTATGAGCATAGTTAAATAATTCTTGTATGCCATAAATTTCAGGATGGATTATAACATAGGCATCCGAAACACTGGCGCCAACCAAATGTTCAAAACTAGTTGCTGAATGAGACTGACCATGCACCTTATAGGGACAATTATTTAGAGATCTGGGTTCTAGTCCAGGCTCTGCCACTAATGTATTATCTGACCTTAGGAAAATCCTTCCTATCTACGAGTTTCCATTTCCTCATGTGTACATTCAAGTGATGTAATTAGCTAAACCTTAGGCCCCTTCCACTTAATTCTTAGTCTATAGATGATGGTTCCAGCAACAGTAAAGAAAATGAATAACCTGAAATAGAGGTTTTCCCTTCTTTGGGTATTAACACAGTTTAAAGAATATAATCTGTAGATCTCTGGGCAGGCTGGAGACAATGAGATAATTTGACAAGGCACACATTTCTCTGCCTCTGAGCATTCACATGGAAATAATTTATCTTTGCCCTTAAAGACAGATCATGTGGGATGAAGGAGCTTAGCAGGCAGATGGGTTAATTGGGGGAGAGGAAGGGAGAGGCTGCAAATGAATGTCTTCTAAAGGTTTCCATTTTTATAACTGAACTATTTTCTTTTTTTCCTAAGATTCTGAAATGTCTCTTTCTACAGTGTTGACTCCAGAAACCAGAGGATGAAACAAAAACTGAAGCAGAAACATGTCAGCAAGACCACCAGGTCTGTGGACTGCTCCCAAAGCAGGGAAGCTATGAGACAGTCACCATTCTGACCTTTCAATTGTGTAAAATAATGATCCCTCTCTGCACCTCCTTCATTAGGAGATGAATGTGTATTCCCCAAAGGCACACAGGAAATCAAGTGAAATGAGGATAAGAACAAACAAGAGTGTCCATCCTAATTTGTAATCCAGTGTCATTTCACTACACCAAGCACCCTCTCCAACCCTTCATGGGCCACCTAGCATGGGCATTAACTTTCAAAGAAAAAGAAGCATGGAAAACCCACTTTTTACTGCCTTTGGGATCTTTCTGAGATTATTCACTAAGGATAGATATTTGGAGTCTGAGTGGGTGGGGAACTAGAGAATAAGAGAAGACATGGGAGTGGTCATTCTCATTATGAGTAGAGTAGGTAGGATGGTGGTCTTAGCTTATAGGCCCCTTAATTGTTATGGTTTAGACATCTGCTACCATGAACATGGCAGAAGCACATTCCAGCAAGAGGAATTGAGAATATTTCTGCGGGAAAACTGATCAGAAAGAATCAAAGCAAATAGATCAGCCCGTGGCTATGTCAGCCACTGCTTACCCCGTCTTTCTTCAGCTAAGTTCATATGGAGCCTCAGAATCTTTCTCAACATGGCACCACAAGCAGCCATAATAGATTAGAGCTATGTCAAAAGACCAAAATGATCCTCTCACCAGAGGAAGAAAGTGATTTTGAATACAGCCTGGTTTAAATTGTCAGTTTTTTACCCCCAAATGCAACTCCCTCTGAAAGACTCAAGGATTGATATGTCCGGAATAAAAAGTATCTAAAGGGAGGGGGATCTTGTTTTTTAAAAGTCACACAATTAGACACAAAACCCAGACTTCCGCATTTGTGGTTAAACGCCTCCTGTATTACACTGCAGTGCCCTCAGGAATTCTCTCTAATAAAGATCCAATGGCCTGTGGTTAGAACAGGCTAGAATAGCTGTAAGAAGCAAAACAATAATTTTATATGATACAATTCCCTTTCATTTTGCCTTTTTGAATTTAAATGAACTTTACAGAGGAAGAAAGTATGGAATACGCACAAAATTTTTTTCTCATTGGGTAACTAACTGGTCTATATGGCTCCTTTCATCAGCATAAAAATGCAAAAAAATAAAGGAGTGATTTAAAAATTAAAATCCTATATAACATAAATGATTAGTACCATTAGCAATCTGAGTGTACTTTAAAAATTCGGATGTACTTTCAAAAGTTCAAGGAAAACAATTGCTACTAGGATAGTGGAAGGTAGATGTTTATTGAGAAACTGGGCAATTATTCCACAAAATCAATTTAGCTAAAGTGAATTTAATTCTATTCAATCTTCTCCTGTTCTGAGAGAGTGAAATTACAAATCAAAATACAAGCCAAAGAAAAAAGAGACAACTGTCATGTGACTAGGCTACATTTTACATGCTTGTTTGAGGAGTAACCCAGCCAGAATGAGGCAGTTAGGGGAAGAAGATGAGGCAAGTGTGTGATGGTAAGCCCAGAGCCTACCTGCCACCATCCTCAAATCACATACACCACATGGACATTACAAATTAATTACAGCACTCATTTCTGTTAAAAATTGATGGAGGCCTCAGAACTCTCTTCAATAAAATAGTATTGCCTGCTCCAGCAGCCAACCGGACTTGACATATGAGATGAGAACCTATGTACAAAATGTTGGCTATTAATAATGGTCTAAGAATTAAGATATCTGTGTTCTAGTCTCAGCTTGGTCACCAACTGAGACTAGACAAATTGTGCACCGAGGACACATTTCTAACCCTCTTCAGGTGCTAGTGCCCTATCAGTAAATTGAATAACAAAATTCTAATATTGCCTATATTAGAATGGTTGCATTATTGTTTTCTGGAAGAGACCTTACTGATAAGTTAAATTTGCCAAGCCACCCAATGTAAGAATGTAGGGAGTGAGGGTAAGGTAGAGGGAATGCCTTATACTATTTTTGCAAAGTTATTTTAAATTCAAATACCCAAAAGAAGCAAAAAAAAAATTAACAAATTATGACCTCTTTCTTTCCTATTCTAACACTATGCCATTGCGTCACTGTTAGAATTCCTTGGGGAAATCTCAGAAGGATGCAAAAGACCCTGATTAAAATAGGAAATATTGACTTTTGCTCCTCACTAGCCATATGGCTTTGTTAAAATAATTTCTCCTCTAGGATGCTACCTACTTCAAATATATCTATCTCTATTTTTCACACTTCCAGCCTCTGAAACGGATAGTCGATTGTACCAAAAACCCATGGACAGCCAGGTTCTTTTTCTCTAGTGAATCTGAACTATGATTTATAGGAACTGAAGCCAATCCATGGCAAGCCTTTGGGTGGAAAGTTTTCACAGACAGAGCATGTGAGCATCTATGTTGCTTCATGTTCAAGATGAGGAGGTAGAGGTGTGTTCAGGAGAGCACAAAGCAGAGGAACTTTAAGAGATAATACTATTTGCCTAGGTTCTACCTGTACAGTTTTTATTTCAAATTTCATTGATGGTCTAAGAGGTTTCATCACCTGTCCCAGACTTCTCTGAGCTCTCTGTAACCTTACCATGAATTGTCCTTTCTTTAGGCCAACTTTTGTTCCTGCAGTAAACCATGTTCTGTTTAATGAGAGGAAAATGATGAAGGAGTGGCTTGGACTGAGACCTCTGAAGTCACTTTCATGAATCTATACTTGTTTGTTTCCATTATGATGAAGTCTGTCTCCACTCTGAGGCTAACTTGACATCAGCTGACCAGTTTCGTGTGGGAACTTTACTTGCCCACATTCTCATCCATTCAATTTTCTAGAGCTTGTACTAAGCGTTGGGTGAACTCTCACCTCTTCTTATATTGAGATTTCTTTGATCTCAGTTTTCCCAGCATCTTTACCTTTCTCTGTGCCTGCTTTTTAAAAATTTCTCTGTTGCCCTTGCCTATCCTTCCCAACAAATGTATCAATGCAAACTTAACCCTTCATGCACTTAAGATGAGCCCTAAAGACTGACACATTTCTAAGAATCTGTTCAAGTGTAGCTGTCTCAAGTAGTTTCCCCAAAGGAGTAAGATACAGGCTTCTAGAGTGAAACTTGGGTTTGAATCCTACCTCCACGAATCACCAGAAATGTAATCATGGAAAAGTTACTTAACTTTTCTGAACCTCAGTTCTTTCATACTTAAAGTCAAATCAGATCATGTGTTTACTGGTCTAGCACAGTTCCTTGATTTAATAATGACTCAATAAATGCTGTCACTGTTATTGAAGCAGGAGAATAGGGTCTGGAAGCAGGGAACTGAAGGCCAATTTGTGCTGACTTTCTAAAAGGAAAAACACCACGGCCTGGGGGCAGGGAATCTAAGGTCAATTCATGCTGATTTCCCAAACCTGGAACACAAGGAAAACACCTGGGTATAGGGGCAGGGAACCTAAGGCCAGTTAACGCTGACTTCCAAAAGCTAAACTAAGAAAACAAAAAATCAGAAAAACCCATCTCCCCAAGCCCCCCAGAATAGCAAAGGGTCAAAGGCTACTCTCCCTACAGCCCTCACGCGTCTGCCACAGATGGAAAGGGAGAATGCCCTGGATTGCCCGCAGGGCAAGCATGGCCATCCCTTCAGCTGCATAGGGCACCAATTCACCTCAACCATTAATTAGCCATGGACCAAATCCTTCATCCAGATAAGGGGTAGCCAATAGGGACCTCAAAAGCAGTACTTAACACCCAGAAAACTTTTTAACCAGGCCCTTGAGTTGCCTACTCCGGCTCAGTCCAACCCCATGGAGTGATTTCTTGCTTAAATAAATCCCTGCTTTCGCTACTTTGTTCCTGTGTTTCATTCCTTTGTTACTTTGTGCACTTTGTTCAATTCTTTGTTCAAAACTCCAAGGACCTGAACAACTTAAACTCCCAGGGCCTTCCTTCCAGTAACATCATTATCAGCATCATCCTTAGCTCAGCATGCCCTCGCCCTGCTTCTGCAGACTACCCATGGGTCACAATGCAGCTCAGTCATTGTCTTCTCCAGGGAGCCTTCCTTGATCTTTCCTAGTTCCTAATTTTTAAAGTGATTATAATATTTAACATATTAAAAATGATACTTCATATGTATGTATTTTCCCACAAATGTGAGATCCTTCAGAACAAGGAAATTATTTTGTTTGACACATCTTTCTCCCTCTCCAAACACAATTAATCACAAAGCATTTTTGACTTTTCTTCCTACGTGTCTAAAATCCTGGTCTTAGTGTTCCACCTTGACTGAGATGACTATTTGTTGAATTAAGGTAACTGAAGGTTATACAAGTTCCCTCAAATCGGTGATGATGCCTATTTACACAAAAGAAATTAAACTGAAAGAAGTGGCCTGCCCTGAATCACCCAGATGTCAGCCTAGGACAGAGGGATCCTCACTCAAGAAGACTCACATAAAGGGGAGTGTATCCTCTTCTGAGGTCACTATTTTCTGGATGGATAACTCTATTTAACATAAAAACTTCCACCTTTCAATAAGTTCAAGTTCATCTTTTCAACAACTTCTTCAGTTGCTAGTGTAAAATTTTGAACTCCTCAGGGTAAGTCTCATCCTTCATCCCCGGACAGCCCTCTAGACACTTGAAGTCAATGATCTTATCTCCATTTATTCTTTCTTTGAATCTCAGTAATGCCACCAGGTTTATCAGATTGCAGCAGAAATAATTAGAATGTCTGAGGAAGTATAACAAGGAGGATTCCAGGCAAGGACAGAGAGTCAATTTCCTTAGTAAGGGAAGTGGAGGAGTGCTCTATGTTATGTGATATGACAGAGACATCTAAATGAAATGCCACAGGACATCTAATTAGGTGTTCCTTGCCACCTGGTCCCATTGCCTCGCCAGAAGGGGACAGCAAATGAAATTAGCAGAGTCTAAATTTAGAGAAGATCAAAGAAAATCCTTCTCTGCACAAAGTGCAATTATCCACTACTGCAGGATATTATTGAGGCAAATTGAAGCAAGAAGAATTTGGAAAAGGATTAGGTGTTTATATGAATAAGAACAGCTTGTGCAGTTACTAGAAAGAATAACAATTACATGGCCAATTAGTCCCCTGGTGTTAGGGTATGCACTGAGCTCAAACTGGGGTCAGAGAATGAACTGCCTATGGAATAACACAGTAACATCACATTTTCTAGGTGCATTATGAAATTTTTCTTTGACTAATTCTTCTGAAGAATCTAAGAGGAAAACACTTCAGTTGGCAAAGTGTGAATTGCTTCAGGTTTGGCTTTTGGATCTAGATCAGAAATAGAAATGGCCTGTGAGAAACCTTCACACAGGATCCGATTCCAAAATTTTGAAATAACTTTTTAAAAACAGTGGAATGGGAAAGACAGTATACTAGCAGTTTAAAGACCTGGATTTATGGGACCATTTTACATTAGCTAAATGACTTGGAGGAGATCATCTACTTTCACAAGCTTCAGTTACTGTATTAATCTGTTACTGTGCTGCTATAAAGAAATACCTGAGGGCTGGGTAATTTATAAAGGAAAGTGGCTTAATTGGCTCATTGTTCTGCAAGCTATACAGGAAGCATAATGGTTTCTGCTTCTGGGGAGGCCTCAGGAAGCTTCCAATCATGGCAGAAGGTAAAGGGGGAGCATGAATTTCACATTAAGAATGTGAAAGGCCCTTGAATAACACTAACTAAAGTCACCTGAGAGCAGAAATTACGTCTTAATTAATCTAGTTTCATCTTGTGCATAGCACAGTACCTGACACTTATTATAGTTGAGAGATGATGAATGAAGAAGCAATTTGGTAAATATTTGGAAGAAAATACTTCTTTCATTCTTTTTTTAAAAAATTTTCTTTCTTTTCCTTTTTTTTTGAGTTGGAGTCTTGCTCTGTCGCCAGGCTGGAGTGTAGTGGTGTGATTTCGTCTCACTGCAACCTCCACCTCCCAGGTTCAAGCAATTCTCCTGCTTCAGCCTCCCTCACCACCATGCGCCTGGCTAATTTTTATATTTTAGTAACAGACAGAGTTTCACCATGTTGTCTAAGCTTATCTCGAACTCCTGACCTCAAACGATCCACCCACCTCGGCTTCCCAAAGTGCTGGGATTACAGGCATGAGCCACCACACCTGGCCATTTATATCTTCTAACCACACAATATGAGCACAAAAGTAGCAACTTCTCCACAAAGACCCCTCATCTGTTAGAGGCACATGGTCCCAGCTAATTCTGGGCTATCACAACAAATACAAAGAAGGAAATCTGACCTTGTTACTCCCCTCTTCACCAATACATTCCCTGCATTGGCCTATGGGTCTCTAAACTGCCAAAGTAAAACTACAGTTAAATATTTGTTGGTTGGTTGATTTATTTTTTAATCTGAATTTAGAAGATTTAAATGTGGGACCACAAAGCCCCTAAGGGACCTAATTTCAAGTAGCTAAGCATAAGACTGACTTTGGAAGGATGAGAAAAGAGAAAAATTTCTAAACATCTGGAAAGCTACCATGATTCAAATGAAAATAACAAAAATTAGAGTGGAATTGTCCCCTCCATGTCATGAGTGTTATTACAAAGGTACACCCTCAAAGTAGATGGCTCTAAGAAGGAAGACAGGAGTTAATAACATATGAAAAGTGGAGAGGAGACGAAACTGTGCACACAAAATGTTTTATTTCCCGTACCCTACTCAAAGCATTAACAAGAAGCCTTCCCAATTATTCTCAGCAAGCTAACATAACCAGGAACAAAACCTAATGATAACAAAAGACAAAAAGTATTAATCCCACTTGTTAATAAAACATAGAAAAACTAATTGAAAATGAACCTAATTGCACACCATTTTAAAAGAATAATATACCATGAACAAACAGGATTATTCAGGCATGCACCAATGATGCAATATTAGGAAACCTATTAGTGTAATTTGCCAATAAATAGACTAAGGGAGAAATAGCATCATCTTAATAGAGGCTGAAATTCAGTTGACCAAATTCAACACACACTATAGCTAACAGCTCTTGCTAATCTATGAAGAGAGTGTCAGTACCTTAACCTGGAAAGAAAAGTGTATCTAAAATCTACTGCCAACATTCTACTAAAGAAAAAAGTATAATGACATTCCAACTAAAATCTGGGAAAAATAATGCTATCACTACAAGGTTCTGAATATGCTTTACATTGAGACTGTGTAAAATCATAATATAAATGGAAGAAAAATATAGAAATTATTAGAAAAGGCAGGACTGAGCTTTTTTACTACTGGGATACTAGGGATAAGATAATTTGTATAATGAGCCTAAGGGAAGATTATTAAATAATTATTAAACCTTACTACAGTTTTTAAAGATGACTTACTATAAAGACATAATAATAGCTTGCCTGTGATTTTGTAAAAACAAGTTGGAAATGTGATTTTTAAAAATCAAATTTTTATAATCAAAAAAGTATTGAAGTAAAAAGTAGAAATGTGTAGGATCTACCTAAAACAAACACTTAATTAGAGATATAGGAAAAAGGTACAAGTAGAGTTATGATTTTAAGAAAGAAATTTCAAATATTTTATTTTTTTCCCAAATAATTTTTAAATTGGACACTATTCTCACTGGATCTCAAAGGAAATTATCCTTTCTTTGTAACAAAATCATTATAAATAGAAAAGATGAGGAAGAATTATCAAGAAAACTTTCAAAGAGGAACAATAGTGGGTGATACACATTGCCTGTCATTGAAAATTTATATAAAAATTTAGTTTTTAAAATTGTGGTAACGGCACCAGAATAGGCAGACAGATGAAACAGAAGTAAAGTTCCAGAAACAGACCCAAGTATTTAACACAATTTAGTTTAAGATAAATGTGACATTTTAAGTCAACAATTAATGAATGGGCTGGGCGCGGTGGCTCATGCCTGTAATCCTAGCACTTTGGGAGTTGAAGGTGGGTGAATCATCTGAAGTCATGAGTTCGAGGCCAGCCTGGCCAACATGGTGAAACCCTATCTCTGCTAAAAATAAAAAAATGAGCCAGGTGTTGTGGCATATGCCTGTAATCCCAGCTACTCAGAGGCTGAGGCAGGAGAATTGCTTGAACCTGGGAGGCGGAGTTTGCAGTAAGCCGAGATCATGCCACTGCCCTCCATCCTGGGCAACAGAGTGAGACTCCCTCTCAAAAAAATAAATAAAATAAAAAATTAATGAATGGATTATTCAATAAACTGCACTCATAATTAGTTAACAATTTCTGAAGAAAGAAGCTGGATCTCTGTCTCATAATATTCTAAAAGAATTTGGACTATTTGAATAGTTAAATGTTAACAAGGAACTAGAAGAGAAGAACAGAAAAAACATGTTAAATAATTTGAGGATAGGAGGAAATTCTAGCCACCAGATGCAGAAACCATAATTGAAAAGAATAAAAAATAGGCTGCATAGGAATTTAAAATCATAAGATTAAAAAAATACTTTGAAGAACATTAAAAGGTAACTGAGAAGTGGGATATTTGCAGCATCAGTGACAGACAAAAGGCCAACATCATGAATAAAAGTTGTGATTTGAAAATAAAAAGAACAAAACCAGTAATATATATTTAAAAATTACACTGTAGGCGATTTACAAAAGATAAAACAAAACAATAAACAGAAAAAGTACATTCCTTAATAATAATGTAAAGCAAATAAAGAAACACCATTTTCCACATGTCAAACTAAAAGGAAATAAAATACATCAGATTCTGTAAATAAATAATATACATTTTAGTGTAATTAATTTTAAATTGCATCAAAAGCATTTAACCCAGTAATTGAATTGTGGGGGATTCTCATAAGGAAGTTTTGATGGATATGTACAAGAAGTTCTTCCTAAAGAAATTTACTAGACATTGCTTAAAATAATGAAAAAATGGAAACGAACCTAGTGTCTGACAACAGGGAGTTGGTAAAATATTTATTGGCATGTTAATAATTCCGTTTTTAAACATGTTGAATATGGAGCAGGGCAATGTTTACAGTAGTCTTTTATGCTATAAAACCGTTTTAAGGTCACAATTTATATGGTTAAAACATTGTAGGTCAAACTGGTAAAATTCAATTCTTTTGACCTACAAAAATTGTGATTTTATATGCTTCAGCCTACTATGTTATTTTTGTTTCTTTACCACACGTACACAAAAAATAAAATTCTGGAAAAAAATAAAATATCTAATAATTAATGTCTCCAACTGGTTGGCATGTAGAAGTTTTTCCCTTACGTGCTTTTCTGTAGTTTATACATTTTTCATATGTTTTAGTCTAGTTAAAATATATTTCTAAAATATAAGGAAAGTAAGGTGACATAAAGGACATAGTCCCAGATCGTCCTTCCCCAACCATGTCTCTGGAATAAAATGAGGCTACTGCACACTGTCCTTTTCTAGAATGACACATAGCTGAAATACTGTACACTCTAGGAAGCTGAAGGGGTGTTATTTTTTCCATCTCTGACACCAGGGTCAATTTTTTTAGCTTGTCTGTTCACAGAAATGGAACACAAATGGCCAAGGAGACAGCAAATCACGAATGAAAAAATTAGCTCCCACCCCAGCACATCATCACACACATGAAGATTGCCATTGTTAACCCTGAGTGACTGATATCTTATTGCTAAAGAGATTTCAATAAAACCTAACACAAAATCTTCCAAGAGAAGGCATTTAACAGAGACAATGCCCTTCGAAAACAGGCTGGCATTGTAGATGTTTGCAGGAACCAGCATTGAGAAGATAACAGGAGGGCAATAATTTTTTGACAGCTAAAGCCAAAGGGAAAACTCAGAGTTGTTAAATTGTCATTGTCTGACAGCAGAAATTATATAAATCCATCTGTGTAGACTACTTTATTTTTTGTGAGACTAAAGTAAAGCAAGAATTTACCATGTGAATCCAGGTGAAAAGGACATTAAATCTGTTTATGTCTAGTGTTTCATTAGTGGAACACTAAGCATGTGGAAGTTATTTACATCCTATTGCCCAAGGTCACCTCCAAGGTCTGATTGCAAAAATTTAAAAAATTGCAACCTCTGGCATAAATGGATTAAGGGATGCCAATGTCTCATTCCTTGAAGTGTAGACCATAGACCAGTAGCAGCATCACCACTTAGGATATGCCTTGCTAGAAAGCAGAATATGGAACCTTATCCCAGACCTCCCAACTCAGAATCTTTATTTAATAAGATCCCCAGGGGATTCATATGCACATTCAAGTTTGAGAAGCACTGAAGTAGCGAACATAATATAACACCTTCGGCTGTGGTTTTACAATAGCATGGGAACACTGTTCAACTGTGGGTCAGAAAGGGATTCCCCAATGGAGAAGAGCACCCACACATCAAAGAGGGATAGCCTTCCACAATTTTGATACTACATAACCAAGGCCAGGATCATTTGGGGCAACTGTTGTAGGTGATGATCTAGAGGGAAAACAATCAGAAACAATTCTAGAGAAAGAAGAGTTAAATGGGGGCAGAAGAGTCCTTACATTTTTGTGTAGTCCTCTCTTGAAATTAGAGGCAGTAGAAGTGACTGGTCATTAAAAAGAGCAAGGCTATCAGAGGGCTGATAGTACTTTTACTACATCTCCACCATCAAGAACTATCCTATTCAAACAGTTATTTTTTGCTTTTCATTCCATTTTCAGTATTTCACCCAAATATCACTAATTTTGACAATCTATTATCTACTCATATGAAATTCAGAGGTGATAGGTATTTCCTCACTCTGAGCTTAGGTAACTTGCCTAAGGTGACCTAGTAAGCAAGTGGTAAATTTAGGATTCAAATCAAAGCTACACTACTTGCATAATGATGGCTGAGATTAGAGATACTGAAGAGGCTCTGTATGCATCAGATAAATGAGAGACAACTTAGCACTTTCCAAATTTTCCTTGTTGAATATCAAAGCCATGCAAAGTACATTTGTAAAAGCATGGATTCTAGAGCCTCATTTATGAGAAGTCTGTTGCAGTTAGGGTATGAGAGGAGGCTGGAAAATATGCAGACCTGTATTTTGAAAGGTCCCTTCATATTTGGTATAGTTTATCGATCATTGTAGTACTATGTTTCCCCTGGTCTAACAACACAGGTGTGGTACATGGAAATGTGATGTCCTGCACAGCTATTAGTTCTTCCTATATCCATCTTCAGTTGTTTCTAACAGGAGAGGGCATATCCAAGGATGAACTATGAATTTCCCACTATTCTAGAATAGACGTGTGAGCTCAGAAGCACCCCCAGATTCTAAATTTTATAGGAAATTGACCATCCAACGAAGGCAAGCTAGTCAACAGCTCTGTGCTTATCAAAAAAAAAAAAAAAAAAAAAGAGTAATTGCACCTTGCTTTTCCATAGAGATATTACAAGGCACTTTAAAGACATGAAACATGTTTGTCTTCTTGTAGAGAAGCAGTTAAGTATTTTTGAATAATGGCAACAAAAATAAAAATAAATGCACAGAGCCAGATAATTTCAAAAAAACAAACAAACAAAAAAAAACATATTCTCTATGCATTAGCTGTCCAAAAGAAGACAGAGTTGCTTTCATTTTGCTACTTTTCTTTATTCTCATAAAGCTCATTAGCTGGCAATTATGCAATGATATATGCAGAAAAATAGCTACACTATAGTCTTTGAATTGTGACTGCTGAGATGCCTCAGAATATACTAATGAAGAAAAAATGAAAATTCTCATGAATTCAAAAACAGTCAGCTTGAAGCCTTACTCACACAAATCAATTCAGCATACTATGCTTAAGTACTTTGTGAATGGAAAAAAGGACACGTTAATACCTAATACATTTAAGAAGTGAACAGTGATCTAATTTCCAAATAATCACCACCTACGGTTAGTTTCATTTTCTTCTCAAAGGAAGATTGTATCTCTCTAGTTAAGTGTTATCATTTTTGTCTTACTGGTTCAAGAACAACAATATCATCACCCTGAATAACTTATTATTGAAAATATAGTGGAAAGAATATGAACATTTTAAAAAGACAGATCTCTGTTAAATCTCAGTTCTATCACCTGTTATGTATTTGAACTTGGACAAGTTCCTTAATTACTCTGGGAAGTTAGGATTAATAGTGTTTTCCTGAATAGATGTTTTGAGCTTCACAAATAATTCATGCAAAATATTTGGCATTTAGCACACTAACCATTCAGCAAATAGAGCCTTCCTAATTCTCCCTTTTTACCTACATTGGTAGTGGAATGGGAGGAAGTCTTTCTCCTATGGGACCTGGAGCCTCCAAATTAGTGCTGCTTATAAAGAGGTTTCTTGCATTGGTGTGCCACCTGGCTGTCCCTCTAGTCTGAAATTATGGGCAAAATGTCACAGTTATTTCTGAGTATGATAGTTCAAATTTAGGTACAAATATTTAAATCTAAGATTGTACTTGGCTTATAATGCTTAGAGACAATTTCAGGGTATTTGTACTTATGTGGTTTAAAGCAACTGGCTTCTCTTGAAAAGTCACGGATACATCTCTCAGTATTGTTAAAGAGAAAGCTTCTTGGCAGGGCGTGGTGGCTCACACCTGTAATCCCAGCACTTTGGAAAGCTGAGGCTGGTGGATCACCTGAGGTCAGGAGTTCGAGACAGCCTGGCCAACATGGTGAAAGCCTGTCTCTACTGAAAATACAAAATTAGCCAGGCGTAGTGGTGCATGCCTGTAATGCCAGCTACTCAGGAGGCTGAGGCAGAAGAATCACTTGAACCCAGGAGATGGAGGTTGCAGTAAATCGAGATCACACCACTGCACTCTCCGGCCTGGGCAACAGAGCAAGACTCCATCTTAAAAAAAAAAAAAGAGAGAGAGAGAGAGAGGAGAGAAAGCTACTTGGCCCTCTAGCATCCTGATAGAGTGAGGTGTGTACTTCAGTCTGTGCTATAGCAGCAGATGCCATTTGTGGACAGAACTGCCATCTTTGCCATGATTAAATGAGGGAGCCCACACCTCAGTAGACCTGATTTTTGTAGGATGATGTCCATTCCCCCTGTCTCCTCCACTACTGTCCATTCCACTCGCCTAGAGAGATAAAAATCATAACCTCTCCTCTCCCATGGGCTAGAGGGCTTCCCCCTCCATCCCACTAATCTGGGAATTGGCAGGAAGTATCCTTAAGTTAAATTTATAAAATTCTCATCTGGAGAACCTTGTGAGAGTCCAATTCAATTACAGGAAAAGGGTTTATTCTTAGGTTCAAATTTAAAACTACAAAAGTTGTTTCTAACCCACATGAAACATCACCAAACCATCTATATGTCAAAAACATATAGATGGTGAACAAAAGCATCAAACTATGCCCCCAAAGACTTCTTTGTCCCAAACTCCCTAGTTGTGCTCAGCCTTGCACATGTATCAATGAACCTGGTTTCCACCAAGCCTGGTGTGCTTTTAGGTGGTGAAATGGCACTCCTCCTTCACCCTCTAGGGTGTTACATGGAGGAGGCTGGACCAGATGTTTCTCGGGACCTTTTCAGACCTGTTTATGTGCCAATGATTCCATTTTAGTTTTCCATTTGTCAGAGTTTTTGAAGAACTTGGACAGTTATCTCATTTATTACCATCTCTCCACTCTTTTCTTCCACTTAATTCAGGCTTATTAATCAGTGAATCACAAACTTCATCCCCTATTCTTTTGCCTAATTCCAAGTTGGCTTAAGCACTGCCGGGTAAGCAAATTTATGAACAGGGTTGCATAGAAGACACTTCTGAGCATATAAGGAAAATAAAATAAAAAGCCCATTCCCCAGAACATGTGGGAACTAATCCTCTTCTCCCCACCTTCTGGGCATGGGTAGTAACCACATGCACATCTATATGGAGGGGGCCTGTCAAAGAGTGTAGAGGCAGGATGAGCACTCTTAGACCACCAGCTTTATTCCCCTCAATCTCCATAAACCCTGATCCACTAATATCACTTAAGAACTGGTTCTTAAGTATGAAAACTATCTTATAGAAATGAAAAGAGCTACAGTTTTCAGAGCATTTGATAACCTCAATTGCTTTGTGTACTAATCCTTTAACATTCTTCCATATTTTCTTTTTGTCTCTTAATGCATTCTAGATAATTTCTTGTCATTTATTTCTCATTGATTCTCTCTTCAGCTGCCTCTAATCTGCTGTCAATCCTATACACTGGGTTTTTTAAACTTTTAAGTTCAGGAGTACGAGTGCAGGTTTGTTACAAAAAACTTGTGTCATGGGGTTTTGTTGTACAGATAATATAATCACCTAGGTATTAAGCTTAGTATCCATTATGTGTTTTTTCTGATCCTTTCCTTCCTCGCCACCTCCACCCTTTGATCGACCCCAGTTTGTGTTGTTCCCCTCTATGTGACCATGTGTTCTCATCTTTTAGCTTCCACTTACAAGTGAGAACATGCAGTATTTGGTTTTCTGTTCCTCTGTTAGTTTTCTGAGGATAAGGGCCTCCAGCTCCATCCATGCAAAGGACATGATCTTTTTACAGCTGCATAGTATTCCATGGTATACATGTACCACATTTTCTTTATCCAGTCTATCATTGATGAGCATTTAGGTTGATTCCATGTTTTGCTATTGTGAATAGTGCTGCATTGAACATATGTGTGCATGTGTCTTTATAATAGCACAATTTATATTCCTTTGGGTGTATACCCAGTCATGGAATTGCTAGGTCAAATGGTATTTGTCTTTATGTCTTTGAGGAATCACCACACTGTCTTTCATGATGGCTGAACTAATTTACACACCCACCAACACTGTGTAAGTGTTCCTTTTTCTCTACAACCTCACCAGTATCTGTTATTTTTTGACTTTTTAATAGCAGTCATTCTGACTGGTGTGAGATGGTATCTCACTGTGGTTTTGATTTGCATTTCTCTAATGATCAGTGATGTTGAGTTTTTCATGTGATTTTTGGCCACACATATGTCTTCTTTTGAGAAGCGTCTGTTTATGTCCTTTGCACACTTTTCAATGAGTTTTATTTTTCTTGTAAATTTGTTTAAGTTCCTGATAGATGCTGGATATTAGACCTTTGTCAGATGCATAGTTTAATTTCATTTGTAGTTTCTACCTTTCGCATTTTTTTGAATTTAAAAAAGTATTGTCACTAGTTATAGTTTCATCTTCATTTTAGATACTCTCAACCTTGTTAAGGTGTTTTTTTATCATTAAAATTACTAAGCTGAGTTGTTTTTAAATTTGTATCTGATAAAATCACTACCTGAAGTCATGGAGACTCAGTCTCTAAGGCTATTGTTTCTGCCAATTTCTACTCTGAAACATCTGTTTTAGGGGGCCTTGGTTACCTAGAATTATGATCCTATGAGGTATCTTATGATTATTGGCTTTGGAAAATTATTTGCAGGGATTTCCTAGGATCTAGAATAAAGAAACTTTCCTCCAGAGAGAATGTTTATTTCATTCCATCTAGCACCTGGAGACTGATAATCTGAAATCATTTTAAACTACATTCAAGAGCTAAGGGTTTTTGAAGTCATATTTGTAATACAAAATTGGACTGAAATTTGACTAGGGGACCAGCATGTAATGTCCTACGTGCCAGAGGGGTAAGTTAAATTTGTGCTCACCTTCTCCATGGCCCCAGTCTGCTCATACAAGGCAACACTCAGTCCAGCCTTATTGGGGAAGGTAGAGGTGAATAAATTTCTCAGTTTGTCCTCATCTACAGGCACATGCAAGTAAAGTCATGTTTATCAAGCTGCCCTCCTTAAAGTGGTCTTGAGTTTCCACTTGCTTGTTCCCAGAGGTGTCCAACAAAAGCTATTTTCTTCAGCTTTATGTCTTCTGAAGGGACAAATGTTCTCAGTGTAAAACGAGCTTACAGGGCTTTCTTGCTATTTCAAGAACCTGCCATCTCCTGGATCTTGGTCTGGTAATTCTTCATTATCTTTTGGCTTTATAATGGTCTTAAGGAGAATTTTGTCCAATATTTCTAGTTGTCCTCCATGGAAGATGTGATCTGAAGACTTAACCTGTTATTACTCAAAGCATGTGATTATTCAGAGCATATTTTTCTCCATCTTACCCAAAATGCTCAATATTGGAAACAAAGGCAATAGGAAGAGTGACTTTGCAAAGCATCTGTGTTAACAGTAGCTTCCTTTGGATGAGACCCTTGAAGATACAGAGAAGTTAAGTTCCTAAAATCACTCAGCTAGTGAACAAAGCCAGGATGCAAACCCAGGCAGAGTGTCTCCTAACATGTTCCTAACCATGACAAAAAACCATACTTATTGGCCTCATTCAGGCAGGGATATGAAAACTACTTCATTACACAGAATGTCGCAATATGCCACTCTGTTATCTGACCCTAATTTATCTTTTTAGTCTTATGTCCTGTGTTTCCAATATTCTTCCCTGCTGCTCCCGCCTGGCAATGCTATGGTTGCCTGAATTAGTGTTATCCTTAGATCCATGTACTGATACTTATACCTCATGTTTATGGCATATCCAAATTTTCTCGTTCTTCAAATACCAATGTAAATGCCACCTCTCTAAGCCTCTTAGTATGTAAAGCACCAGACACTTGGTTTATGGTTCCATGCTGTCAATGTTACTATTTTACAGTGAGGAAATGGAGGTTCTGAGGAGACAAACAATTTGGTTATCCCCAAGTTGGTGACTGATCCAGGCAGGATTTGATTCTTTATCTTTTTGTCTCCAAAGTTCCTGTTCCTAACCTCCAAAGTTCCTATTCCTAACCATTATCTCGTATTTATCTCCTGTCTTAGAATATAAATGCATTTTGTGTGAATTTCCTGCAGCTCTCTTTACTTTGTATTGCAGGACCATTATCATAGGACATGTCTTATCTCCCCTACTGTACAATAAATGCTTTCAGATATAAGATTATATCTCATACAGTAAGGCTAGCATGATACTTAGTCATAGTAAATGCACAATCTGCCTTCCGGTGGCTGGACAGACAGTTAAATACAAGAAGAATAATTTTTCGAGAACTTAAATTTGGCTTTTGGGTTTTTTGAGAGACTTCATCAATGTTTAATATCTCTGTGCATTAGCACTGTGTGTACTATATTTAGTCTTAGTGAGATATTCTGTATTAACTTGATGTCCATTGATTTGTGAAAGAATTTTGGTGGTGTTTTAATTATTGATGGTGAAATAAACCCTGATTAACAAAATAATGTTCTAAAAATTACAGCGATAATGCCATTGGTTATTAGGCATTTGATAATGGAAAGAGCCCATAAAATGTATAAGAAAACTGTTTGTGTTTAATGAATACTGGGAAAACGATTTAAGGTCCACTTTTCAGATATCAATTAGTTGTACATTTTAAACATATTTTTAAAATGTTTAGTAACTAGGAAAATCACTTTTGTGATGGGGGATTGTGTGAGAAGTCCCATAGCTAACAGACAAATTGGGAAAGAATGTAAGTAAGAACATGGATGGGGAGAAATACAAAAACAATCATTACGATCTGTTGCTAGATTTCTTATATCATACACATCATTATGTTAATCCTCCTGGCAGTTCTTACCCTAAACAGGTGAAACTAATTACTCAGTAGGGAGGCAGAGCACTGGCCTCTAAACTTATTTATAAAATCTTATGAGGTATCTTCTGAAAGCAGAATTTGGTCTCTAATGAACACATGACAGACGAGTGCCTATTACATTGAAAATATAGCCATTTGGAGGGACATTTTCTTTAACACATTGCTTCTTATCTTGGATGCAAAGGTAACTGCCACCTTTAATTTTTACATTCTCCAGTGAGAGTCTGGAGGATTAAAGGGTTTGCACGTTCTCCAGTGCTGCACTGCAAAGTAATATGGCCCCAGTGATGTATTATAATAACTGAACAGCCTAATTCTTTTGCAGATTGGAAGGCTCAGGAGTGTCTTCTCCATCCTGGGCATTATTTTCCTCGTCTATATAAAATGAGTAATTTGAACATGATGAACTTTATGGCTCTCTACAACCCTAAAATTGGTGACATGGTGGTTAATGGCATGTTTTCATTAACAAGCTGTTCTTCTGTTGCTCTTCTTATAATAAACTCTTTCAAAATAAATTTCAGATCCTTTTTCTAACAAATAAATGGACTTGAGGCAGATCTGAAAATGTGGAAAGATTAATGTGTGTATGCAAAATTAAATATGACAAGGCAAACTGTGCTGAGGACGATGATGAACTGATGAGGGATATGCCCACGGGTACAAATGATGGTAAAGATGATTAACAGTTGCTGAAAGTTTATTATGTTCTGGACTTTGCTCTTAGTAGTTTGGAAAGATTATTTCAATTAATTTACAACACAATCCTAAGAGGGTAACCTTATAACCACTCTCATATTACAGATGAGGGAACTAAAACACAGAGAATTAGATAATTGTCTTAAAATTACCTAGCTACTGGTGGAAGAGCCTAGATTTTTATCCAGAGAATTCAGCTTCAAATACTTCGCTCTTCACCAGACCAATTTTCTTCTTCTTCGAAAGCGAGTGGTATGCAACAACGTAAGGGTATTTATGGTGTTAAGAGGATATTATGGAACATAGTTAGTACCTCTACAGGCCTCTCAAGCGAAAGACACACAGACAACAGCAAAAATAAAGCAAGTATCTCTCTGTTGTGTAGTAGTCTTGGAAACCCATCCATGATGCAAGGAACCTCTGATAAACTGGGGATGGAACACATGCCTCGGGATAGAGGTCTAAGAACTTCCCACTACTTCTAAACCAGCCACTGCAGACCTGACAACTCAAGTCCATAATCTAAAATTATACAAGCAAAGGCTCAAAACAAAGGAGAAGTGGATCCTGAAGTAGGTTCAGCCATTTCCAAGACTCCTCTTGCTGTAAAAATGGAAAACAGAGAGAGGGGATTATCAAGACATTTCTTTGGAAGTAATACTACCCTTAGCAAATGTTGCTCAATCAGTGTCCTAGAATCTGGTCAATCAGATTTACATATTTTCCTGGGTTAGGTTGCAAGATGAAAGAATGGGGTGGAGAGGAAAACAGACTTTCCTAGAGGTCTGCAGATCCCAATCCATTGGGAAAATCAAGAAAAGCTTCTTGATGGAAATCAAGTTTGAAGTCAGTTCAGGATTTGTGCAGTTTGAGATGACAGGTGAATATTTCAAGTAGAAAAGGCAATGTACAAAGATAAAGAAACACTGCAAGACAAATAAGAAGAATAGAGAGTATACATAGGGTAGTATTTCAAGATAAGATAGAAAGCAAAAGAGAACAGAGCCTCATTAGAAAGGAGTGGGATAAGTAAATGACTACACAAGATTTACCTCTCTAAATCTAATTGGACGTTTGTTTAAAAAAAAAATAGAGCCTGTGATTTGGAGAACAGCAGCATTATCAGATTTCCCTATTTCATTCTATTTGAAGAGATTCTATACATAGTGAGTGATATGGTTTGCGTCTCTGTCTCCACCTAAATCTCATGTTGAAATGTAATCCTTAATGCCAGAGGTGGGGCCTGACCGGAGGTGATTGGATCACAGGGGTTGTTTCTGATGGTTTAGTACAGTCCCCCTAGTGCTATTCTCATGACCGAGTTCTCACAAGATCTGGTCAATTAAAAGTGTATGGTGCCTCCCCTCCTCTCTCGGTCTTGCTCCTTTCATGGAAGATGCCTGTTCTTGCTTTGCCTTCCACCATGAGTAAAAGCTCCTTAAGGCCTCCCCAGAAGCAGATGCTGCTATGTTTCTTGTACAGCATGTAGAACTGTGAGCAAATTAAACCTATTCTCTTTATAAATTACCCAGTCTCTGGTATTTCTTTATAGCAGTGAGAGAATTGACTAATACAGAAAACTGGTACTGAGGAGTGGGGTGCTGTTATAAAGATACCTAAAAATTTGGAAGTAATGTTGCAACTGGGTAATGTGCACAGGTTGGAACAGTTTGGAGGGCTCAGAAGAAGACAGAAAGATGAGGGAAAATTTGGAACTTCCTAGAGACTTGTTAAATTGTTGTGACCAAAATGCTGATAGTAATATAGACAGTGAAGGCGAGGCTGAGGAGGTCTCAGATGGAAATGAGAAACTTACTGGGAATTGGAACAAAGGTCACCTTTGCTATGTGTCAGCAAAGAGGTTGGCTGCATTGTGTTCCTGCCCTAGAGGTCTGTGGAACTTTGTACCTGAGAGAGATTACTTAGGACAGAGGTTTTCAACCCCAAGGCCACAGACAGGTACCCATCCATGGCTTGTTAGGAACCAGGCCACACAGCAGGAGGGGAGCCACAGGAGAATGAGGATTACCACCTGAGCTCTGCCTCCTGTCAGACTAATGGCAGCATTAGATTCTCAGAGGAACACAGACCCTATTGTGAACTCTGCATATGAGGGATCCAGGTTGCACACTCCTTAAAAGAATATAACGCATGGTGATCTGAGGTGGAACGGTTTTATCCCCAAACCATCACCTCCCACCATGGTCCATGCAAAAACTGTCTTCCATGAAACTGGTCCCTGGTGCCAAAAAGGTTGGAGACCGCTGACTTAGGGTATCTGATGGAAAAAAATTTCTAAGCAGCAAAGCGTTAAAAATATGGTCTGGCTGCCGCTTTTAACCTATGCTTATAAGCATGAGCAAAGAAATGACCTGAAACTGGAGCCTATATTTAAAAGGCAAACAGAATGTAAAAGTTTGGAAAATTTGTAGCCTGGTCATGTAGTAGAAAATAAAAACATATTTTCAGGGGATAAATTCAAGCAGCCTGCAGAAATTTGAATAAGTAAAAAGAATGCAAGTGGTAATGGCCAAGACAGTGAGGAAAAGGCCCTGAAGGCATTTCAGCAGACCTTCCTGGCAGCCCTTCCCATCTCAGACCCAGAGGCTTAGGAAGGAGGAATGGTTTCATGGACCAGATCCAGGGCTCCACAGCCCTGTGCAGCCTCAGGACACTGCTCCCTGTATCCCAGTCATTCCAGCTCTAGCCTTGGCTAAAAGGGGTCCAGGCACAGCTTGGGTTCCTGCTTCAGAGAGTGCAAGCCATAAACCTCAGTGGCTTCCATGTGGTTTTAAGCCTATGGGTATGCAGAGTACAAGAATTAAGGCTTGGGAGCCTCTGCCCAGATTTCACAAGATGCATGGAAAAGCCGGGATGTCCAGACAGAAGCCTGCTGCAGGGGTGGGTCCCTCAGGGAGAACGCCTACTGGAGCAGTATGGAGGGGATGTGTAGGCTTAGAGCCCTCCACAGAGTCCCCATGGGGAATCAGCCCAGTGGAACTGTGAGAAGGTCACTGGCTTCCAGACTCCAAATTGTAGATCTACTGACAGCTTGCACCGTGACTGGAAAAGTCACAGGCTCTCAATGACAGCCTGAGAAAGAAGCTGAGGGGGCTGTATCCTAAAGAGCCACAGAGATGCCCAAGGCTTTGGGAGCATGCCCCTTACACCAGTGTGCCCTGTATGTGAGACATGGAGTCAAGGAAGACTATTTTGATATTTAAGATTTAATGACTGCCATGCTGGGTTTTGGATGAGTGAGGGGGACTTTAGTCCCTTTTATTTGGCCAATTTCTCCCTGTTGGAATGGGAATATTTACTGAATGCCTGTACCCCCATTGTACCTTGGAAGTAACTAACTTGTTTTTGATTTTACAGGCTCATAGGCAGAAGGGACTAGCCTTGTCTGAGACTTTGAGCATTTGAGTTAATGCTGGAATGAGTTAAGACTTCGGGAGACTGTTAGGATGTCATGGTTGTATTTTGAAACATAAGAACATGAGATTTGGGAGAGGCCAGGGAGGAATTATATGGTTTCGATCTGTGTCCCCACCCAAATCTCATGTTGAAATATAATCCCCAATGCTGGAGGTGGAGCCTGATAGGAGGTGATTGGATCATGTAGGCAGTTTCTAATGGTTTAGCACCATCCCCCTAGTGCTCTTCTTCCCAGGAGATTGGGTCTTTTAAAAGTGTGTGGTACCTTCCCACCTCTCTTGATCTGGCTTCTGCCATGTAAGATGCTTACTCCCGCTTTGCCTTCTGCCATGAGTAAAATCTCCCTGAAGTGTCCCTAGAAACAGACGTCAGCATGCCTCTTGTATAGCCTGTGGTACTATGAGCCATTTTGACCTCTTATTTTTATAAATTACCCAGTTTCAGGTATTTCTTTATAGTATGGTGAGAATGAACTAATGCAGAGAGCATAGAGTGAACCTGACTGCTTTGAGGCATCCCTATGGCTGGTCCTAAAAGTTGTGCTCTGGTCTCCTGCAGTAGCTCTCCCTTCATTCTGCCCTTTTTTCAAGTGAGAGGACATCCCAAGGGGTCAGGTGGAATCTGCCTCCCTCTTTTTACTCCCTAATCATAAACTGGTTTATTAAGAAGCTGTTCTCCGGGTGCTTGTCTTGTTTCCTGAGGCCTGAATAATCAATTGCTGCCTCAGGGTAGTTCAAACAGCAGTCCGTAAAGCATTTATCATCTCTTTCCTCAGCAAGTGAGAATCAGGATAAAACAAAGATGTGTTATTCTCCACTCTAATGAGCAGCAGGGACAGCCCAGTGTTTCCAGAGGGACAGCCCAGTGTTTCCAGAGGAAGAAGCAATTAAATAGAATGATTGGCAAGATAGCATTTCAAAAGTCAAATGCTGAATTTGGAGGATTCTCCATTATCAGTCAGTCATCAGCAGTTTAAGAGGCGGCTGGAATTCCCAATTAAGACAGAACAGTTATTATGTGGGCAAAAGACAGGAACAAGAAACATGCTATTTCCTCTGACTGATCACTCCTTACCTAGGTGACTGCATGATCTCTATATACCAATCTTTTCAATAAGAATAGTGATGAGAGGCATATCTTTGGTTTTTTCAACCCAAGAGAATTAGAGAGATTAATAAATGTGTGATGTTACAGCCAGGTGACACAGAAGAACCTAGGGTACCAGAGGTAGGCCTCCTGGATTAGAATTTAAAATCCACTACTTAGCAGAAATCAGGGCTCTCAAAGTTGTAACTTATAGGCCAAATGCAGCCTGAAGGTATATGTCATTTAAATCACATAGAAGTTTCAAAAAATAAGTTGCATTAGATGCCAACATTTTAATATTGGGAAATTTTGCATACTAGTTTTCCAGCGTTTTTGAAGCAATTGTCTGGAGCCGAGTACCATCTTCCAAATCCTTTTTCCATGGTCCTCACCATTTTTTTTATTCTCCAACAATGAGGCAAGGTCACTTGCATTTATTGTGCTTGTATTGGGCTTTCTTTACCTTCACAGCTGAGAACTTTTCTCTATCCTCTTATCTTTAATAAAATGTGGAGAAATGAAAGACCAAAGGGGCTTTTTTTTTTTTTTTTTTTTTTTTACCTGACTCATTTACATGATCTGACTGGCCCCTGTAGGCATTAGAGCTTGCATCATCCTGTTTTAGAAATAGCTTACATTAGTAAACACTTGGTATGTGCCAGGGATTCTTCTGCATATATTAACTCACTCAGAAAGAACATAGCTACTATATAGCATTATTATTATCATCTTTATTTTCTAGATGGAGAAGCCATCTAGAAAAGTCACACAACTATTGTGAGCCAGGACTCAAACCCAGTATTCTGGCTTCAGAATCTAGTCACAACCTCTTTAATATACTGCTTCTATCACAGTACCCAATGGGAACAGAAAAAGCCATAATAAACATTGGGAATATCCTGTCATTAGAAAACAGTACAGCTCATTCACATCATGGGATATGTAGGTCCCCCTAACATTATTAAACAGCTTATGGAAAGAAAGGCAATCTTAGCACAAACAGGAAAATAAAAGATACAGGTAATTACTACCTTTTTCCTGAGCTCTAAAGTTACAGCTCATTTGTATCCTATTATTTATGCTCAATTGCCCAATTTTACATGATAAACTACTATTATCATCAGACAAAATAAGTTACATCAAAGAAAATATTGTTGCTGCTCTCTCTCAGGACATTAATTTCTCCATGTTTTTCTATCCTGAGCATGCTAGAAACTAACTGAGATGAAGAGGTCAACCCACAGGCCTCTGCAAAAGTTGCTCAGATCCCAGGATTCTATTTTTCTTCTTTGGTTGCAAATGGGTTAGAGGAAGAAGAACTGGAGGTATGACTTATATCAGTAATACAGAGGACTAAGACCCTGAACTATGGTGATGATTATCTAAAAAAACAACGTGCTAGAAGAAACCCATAAATCTCTGGATGTGTGATAACACCTGACCTCTTTCTCTAGCACAAATAATTTTGACCACTCAGTCTAATACTGAACAATGAAAAGACTTTTCCTTGGGTATTTAGGACCTTCCTGGGAAATGGTCTCCCAACTCATTTACAGAAAACAGATTTACAGATCTCATTCTCAGAAGTTTCTCAAACAACCCAGAAATGACTGTATTGTTCTCTCCAATTCTATACTCTTTGCTCCAGTCTTCCTGCCAAATTTTACCCTATAATATACTATATGCTCCAAGTCTGACCCTTTGGTGCCAAGCCTTACATCTATTAAATATGTAATAGAATACATTTGTGAAGGAGAAAGAGGAAAATATTGGCTGTACTTTGTAAGAAGAGAAAACTTTCCCCACATCTTTGCCTTTAATAAGAGTGATCCTGCAATTTTTTGACCAGAAAAGGGGCTAAACGTTTCTGGGATCTGGTAGAGCTACAAATCTTAGACAACATTTAATTATTGGAAGTGTTTGGAGTTGAAATTTTTTATGCAAATTAAATTATGTTACCTCACGGGAGGTTATAAAAGAAAATATAAATGAGAATGGTCAAATATAAGATGTGGGCATACGTGAGCCTGAATTGGGACAAATTAAGAAATGCTATCTAAATTTAAAGATTATTCTAAAGAAAAGGTGGGGAAAATGAGTTAAAAAGTATTCTGGATATATTGAGATTAATAAAAATTTATAAGAAATGAACAAGCAGTGAAGAATATCACACCTCCCACCTTTGAAGAATGAAATCATTTGACTTGAAACTTCCTCCATGAAGCCTCCCCAAACCACACATTTAGACTTTGTTTTCTGTGATTCTAAAGAACTTTTGTCCTCCTGTAATAATACATCTATTATGTGCACTTATCTATCTCTGCTATTAGCTTGTAAGCTCCATGATTCTATTATAGAACGTGTATCTTCAAAAGCGACATATGCCACAAACTGAGAAATTAAAGAAAGATTGAAGATGTGAGTCTGTGCTTTTGAAAACTGTTGGATTCAAGGAAACAACAAAATTATCTATCAACTCCAGATGTCCAAGCAGCTCTTAAATGCTCACTTGGCAGGGCAGCGTAGGAAGGGAATTGTGCACAGGAAGATGACTGCTTGGAGGATGCTGACCTTCTGACTGTGACTGTGTATCATCTCTCCGCCAGCTGCATCTTGCTCTGCCAGCAGGATGCTTGTTTGCAGTAGGCTACTGACTAACACGCCAACCTTGTCACTCACTTATTGCCTTACATATTTTGCTTTGGGAACCTGGCCTTTGTTCCGCATCTTTATCACCCCAAGGCCTTTTCCATCTCAGCATACTTCAATTTGCTGCTCCCTCTAACTGGGAAACATGTTCCAAGATCTTTGCATGTTAGGACTCAGTTCTTTTTTTTTTTTTTTTTAATTTTGCTTAACTTTTTATTTTGAAATGATTTCAAACTCACAGAAGAGTTGCAAGAATAACACAAAGAATTCCACAAATCCATTCACCCAGACACAGAATGTATTAACATTTTGTGACATTTGTGTCCTTTCTCTTTTTAAAATAATTTAACATTGATAGAATACTCTTACCCAATCTACAGAGCTTCTGTATATTTTTCCAGGGAAGGGGAACATCACACACCGGGGCCTATCATGGGGAGGGGGGCGGGGGGAGGGATTGCATTGGGAGTTATACCTGATGTAAATGACGAGTTGATGGGTGCAGCACACCAACAAGGCACAAGTATACATATGTAACAAACCTGCACGTTATGCACATGTACCCTACAACTTACAGTATAATAATAATAAATAAATTTAAAAAAAAAAAAAAATGTCAATGTCATAAGAGATAATGAAAATCTATTCCAGAATAAAGGGGGCAAGGAGACATGACAACTAAATGCAATATATGATCCTGAACTGGATCCTGGATCAAAGTGAAGAACTGTCATAAAAGATATTGTTGAGGACTCAGTTCTTATTCGGGTTTCAGCTCTGATGTCACTTTCTCAAAGAAGCCACCTCTCACCACCCTGCAAAGTTAGTACTCCCCTCCCATGGTATCCTGCCTTCACATTGCTGCTTTTGTCTTCATAGCACTCATCACTACCAGAAATTCACTTATTTGTTTCCTCATTTATCTTATACTTCCCCACGGAATGTAAGCTCCAAGAGAACGTGCTTGTTCTATTCCTGGCCAGCCTCAATACTAGTGCCTGGAAGACAGAAGGCACTCGATAAACGTTTATGTAACAATGGGGGGAAAGGGGCTCATGGAAAGGGGAAAGGTGTTTATTATGTGTCTGCCTTCTACCTGGCACTGTACTGAGCATTTTCAAATACATTATCTCCTTTGATTCTTGCCATACGTTCTGAAAGAAGCATTACAATCTCCATTTGAAAGTGAAGAAACAGCTTCTGGGAGGTAGCATAATTTGTCTGAGGAAACCACTCAATAAATATTTCTGGAAGAGAGATGGGGAGGCAAGCAGGCAGCTGGAATGTGGTAGAATTCATATTTGACCCACGAAGTCAATCCAGCACCAAGGTCCTTGTTTGTTTCATCATACAGTTTTCACGAACATCAACTTCTTTTTTGACAAGGGGAGCAGTATATTCTGAGAGTCTAAAGCTGACCTTTATGAAAGTGTCTTTCTGACAGTCAGAATCAATACTTTTGTTCATCAGGCTGTAACCTTCACCGCAGATTTGACATGCTATTCCCATGTAACACTGTCGCCTTTGATCCAAGCTAATGACTGTCATCTTCCATTTGGAGAGAACAGAATTCAGGGTGAAGATTCTTAGCATTAACTCCCTACTACAGTCTAAGGCCTCCCATTTTGACTTGGAGAGGACTCATACCTTCAATTAGGATTTTTTAAAATGTAAAAAGCTCCCTCTCCTCTTTTGGCAATCTGACATCTCCAAAGTCTTCTTTTAACAATCATGTCAGTTGAATGCCATGCTCCTGTCATATTCTAGATGGAATCTTGCATTGCTTCACATGGCCTACAAGTTCCAGTATGATCTGGTCCCTGCCTGCTTCTCTTCCCCTAGGTCTGGTCACTTCCCCTTCTCAAAGCATGGCCCAGCAATACATTTCTAACTTGTTTTTGGTTAGTATTCCATATTCTCTAACGTCTTCCTGCTTTGGCTTTCTATCAAAATATGCTCCCAAATAATTCTTCATCTGGTGTAATCCCAAAACATGGTTTTCTCTGTAAAACTTTCTTTGATCATCCACATTCTCTTGGCCAACTGGTATTTGTCTATGATTCCAGTGTACCTTTCAATACCCCTATAATAATTATATTGTCTCTTAATAACTACTTGTTGGATTTTCTCTTTATTAGATTACTAGCAACTTGAGGCACAGTATCTATCTTACAATAGGAGTAGTAGTAGAAAGACTTGATATTTATGTAGTGCTTACAATATAGTAGCCATTGTATCACACATTTTATATGTACTATCACTTTTAATTTAAGCAATAATAGTATTATCGTATACTGAGTACATGTTATTTTGGGGGCACCATACTTACAAAATTATATAACACGTATTATTATTCTCATTCCACAGATGAAAAACTAAAGTTTAGAAATGTTAAATCACTCACTCAAGGCACAGAACTAACAAATAGCAGAGTCACACTTTGAACCCACACATAATGCTCATTCTAATATATGTATTTTGTTTCTGTCAATGTCTACTGAACAAATAAATTTATTTCTGTTCCTTGGGGCGATATCTGAGGCGAGCCATAAGCCAATGGTATCACCTATTCAATCACATCTATCTGAAGACTTTCCAAGCAAGCCAAGTAAATCTTATTATATTCCCCAAACTCATCCTGTTCATTCCTGATACATATCTCACTTGGCTCAATCTGAAAGGTTGGCACTCTCCTTTTTTGCCTATACAAATATTCCCCAAAGTTCCACGTTTTTATTTTAGAATCTCAGATTGGAAAACTATAGCCAACTTTTCTAAACTCAATATCACTCTCTGTATGGTGAATTTTGATACATCATTAGAATGCAATCCAGCAACACATGAAATAGGAAGAAGTTATTTGCCATGGTTTTAGCTCTGGAGCCTGACTGTCTCACTTCAAGTTCCAGACTTACTTTCTACTGGCTGTGTCACTTTGGGATCAGTACTTAAGCCTCAAGTTTCTTGGCTATAAAATGAAGATAGTAGTACCTAGCTAGCTTCATAGAATATCTGTGAAAATTAAACCAGAAAATCTACTTCTGACATTAGCATAGCTTCTGTTTCATATTAAGAGCTCAGTATTTATTACTTTATATTATTAACTAATTATATAAGAGATTATCTACACCTAAAGGGACTAAGTCCTTGAGTTTACAAATGGAGAAAAAGCCAAGAAAGAGAAAGCTACTGATTCAAAGTCATGTTACTCAACTGAGAATTCCACCCAAATTTTTTTTTTTTTTTTTTTTTTTTTTTTTTTGAGACGGAGTCTCGCTCTGTCGCCCAGGCTGGAGTGCAGTGGCCGGATCTCAGCTCACTGCAAGCTCCGCCTCCCGGGTTCACGCCATTCTCCGGCCTCAGCCTCCCGAGTAGCTGGGACTACAGGCGCCCGCCACCTCGCCCGGCTAGTTTTTTGTATTTCTTAATAGAGACGAGGTTTCACCGTGTTAGCCAGGATGGTCTCGATCTCCTGACCTCGTGATCCACCCGTCTCGGCCTCCCAAAGTGCTGGGATTACAGGCTTGAGCCACCGCGCCCGGCCTCCACCCAAATTTTTATGACTGTCAGCCTCAGGCAAAGTTGATGTAGTTTTTTATATTTCACAGACATATGCAACTTCAAGGTATGAACAATTACTTAATCCCCGTTCACATTCTTTATTGTTTCTAATCAAGTGATTATTAAAGTTTTGCAAAGTAAAGGATTACAGAATTTCTCAAAAAACATCCTTTAGCTAAGTATTAACATTCAGTGGAATTTTTCTCTGCCATGAAGTTGGCTCTCTTTGAGATTAAGAATAGGGCTAGAAAGTAGCAGTAGTATATTCATCAAGGAAGAGGAAGAAGGGGGGAGGAAATGAGGAAAGAGAGATCCATTATGAACAATTTTAGAAATAGAATCACCAGGCTTTCAAATTCTAAGCATCTGGGGAAGGAATCAGACTTGTTACAGGAAATAGCTATTTACTGAGAGATGAAGGCACTTTGTTTCTCTAATCCAGGGCCTGCTAAGCCTTATGTTTCTAAGATTCACAGAAAATGCAAATTGAGAAGAGAACAAAATCATCTTTCTTTGCCAAATTATCTCTTATTTAATCCAAGACAAACTTTTCCCAGACTTAGAAACCATGATAAGCAGTTTTTCCTTAAAGACCAGACATAGAGCCCAGTGAATCTGCCAGTGTTAGACAATCACCTTTATGACTCTTCTTTTATAGGATTACCACGAGCAAAGGTACAAAGGAAGTCAAGTTTATCATCCTATACCTGTGCATCCTTTATGTTCTCCTCCCATCTCAGGCATTCATTCATCATCTCCACCAGGCCTCTCAGGTCACATGTCATGCATGCTTGGCCAATACCTTCACCAGAGGACAGTATTCTACCCCAGTCAGTTTCTCAGGGCTCAAACAGACACTCTTCCCTCCAAATTCTGATTCTCTTAATATGAGAACTGTAACTCCACTGTAAGCATTTTGATAGTAGGGTCTTTTATAAGTGTGTCTCTCTAAGAGTAGCAAAGAGACTATTCATAGCAGAAGGTCAAGGCATATCTGGTAGGTGTGTAGATAGATGAACAAGTGAAGGAATTCAATAAACGTGAGAATGGGAGAATCTACACAAAATAACATGTTATGAACAATATGGTAGCTCTTCCACTGGTCCTTTCATTTTAATAGAATATTTATTTTTTCCCAAATAAAGCATTTCTAGGGAAGGTATGTGGGCAAGTGTCTTTCCTCATTTACTCCAGAAACACTCTATAGGCAGCTACATACTACACACTTTTGAGGAAACTGTGTGATCTATAAATACCTGTCTCCTGGAATGTAGAGGTGGGATTGCAAACTGAGACCTGCTCTGATTTTAATAAACTCAAGTTTTCCCCTACAACTCTCAATGGATACATTAATAAGGGAAAAGATGAAGAACAATAACAATAACAACAATAATAATGTTACTATTCCCAAATGTTAAGGATAGGGAAAAGAAACTGTCAGAAGAACTTGAGTTCGAAATACCTGTAGAGAACAGTCTTTGAGCAGAGCTAACTGATTAAAAAAAAAAAAGAAAGTAGAATTAAAAACTTTGTGAGAGGAAAAGTGCTAAGAACTATTTGTCTTAAAAGCATTGACTGAAGACTGAAAAAAAGAAATTTTGCACCATGAATGTGAAGACCTGAATGTGAGTTTCAGTTCTACCAATAATTTTGTTCTAGGGTCTTAGGCCATTCATTTAATCACTCTAAGTCACTTCTCTCATCTTACAAAAGGAGAGAGTCAACTGCAAAAGTCCTGGGATAGTGCATTTTAATGGGAAGGTGGTCATATTCCCACTAAAGGAGCATCATTACTAGAGGAGACAGTCAGAATCCAGTGTGAAAGCTATTCTCCTTCCCCTGCCCCCACAGAGGGAAGAACCAGGGGATGAGATGAAGCTCCCTCATTGCAGCTTTGGCCAAGCTCTCTGTCATCGACACTCCGCTTTCTTTAGGATTCTGCAATAGCCAAAGTTTTGAGGAGACCAGTAATCCACACACTCTCTGTAGCCTGTTGACAGATCACATGTTGACCATAACTTTGTGGTGATGTGAACAGCTGTTTAAAGTCAGAACTATTTCAACTTTTCTCTTGCTTTTCAATTTAAGTTTCTTTCCAAATGGGCTATGCCCTATTCTGGTTGAAGTTGTTTCCTTTTATCAAGTCTCCCTCAGATGAAGGATAAGGCAAACATCAGCTGGTAAGACAATGGTATTTTAATGCTTTACTCTCTTTCTTGCTGCAACAGAATGATGAAATTCTGACCTGAAGACCATCCAAGAGGGTACTCCAGGCTGGCCCATTAAGGTCTTAATGTTTATAATGTAAAACTTTCTAGAACAGCACTATCCAAGAGAAATATAATGAAAGTCCCATATGCAAGCAATGTGTAATTTTAAATTCTCTAGTACCCACATTTAAAAAGCTAAAAAGAAAGATAAAATTAATTAGCATATTTTATTATCTCCAATATACCCACAATATTATCATCTTAAAATGCAATCAATATAGCAGTTGATATTTTACATTTTTTTCTAAGTCTACAAAATTAATATGTATTTTATACTTACAGCATATCTTAAATCAGACAAGCCACTATTCAAATACTCAGTAGAAATATGTGACTATTAGTCACCATATTGGACAATATACCTCTAGACCTTTACTGTATCTTTTTATTCAATATATATTTTATTAGCAGAGTTTATAGAGGCATTTTCTAGCAATAATAAAAAATTAACATGGAATACAATATTAATAAATGTATGCTGCTTCACAAATGAAAAAAATCACTAAATTTATAACGGTTTTATGATTTCTTATTTTTTGTGGAGTGTAACATGAAATAAGACATGAATGGTACTATCCTACAAAGAAATAAGAGTCCATGGTAGAGATGACTGTTATAAATGGAAGTAATAATCTTTTAAGTAATTTATAATCTAATAGGGAAAATAGGATAAATGCTTTCAAAGATATTTAAGTGTCATTAAAAAGTAATATATATCTAAATCACCAAATGAGAGAAAATCACCTATGTATTCTATAGAAATTAAAGAAACAAAATTCCACCTCTTAGGTAAACATTGTCAAGATTGCTAACATACAAGGTTGGAGGAAAAGTGACTTGAGTTAATGTACAAGGTTGGAAGGAAAGTGAGTGGAGGAAAGTTTTCCAAATATCCCTAAAAATTACATGTTTCAACACAGCCATTTTAATTCTATACTTTGAGAAAATTACTGGATAGGGACATAAAAATGAACATAACGGGATGCTTACTTAACTGATATGAGACTACTGAAAACTTGGAAACAAATTAATCCACTAAGATGGCAATAATTAAACATATTATAAATCTATTTAAAAATATATGTAGATATGTCTAGATTATGCAGTTGTCGAAATGCCAATGCAGTTTTATATTTATTTATATATATATATATTAAGTGAAAAAATTCAGGTTATGGAACTGTATATATAAGACACCATTTAAAGTACACACACATAGCAATGGGGATATTTAAATTTTGCTTTGCACTTTTTAGAAATAATATTTTTAGTGATCATACAGTGCTTTAATCAAAACAAGCAATAAGTCTGTTTGCATTTTGAAAAAGAATTACATCATGGAAACTTGTAGAATAACAAAAATAAAAAATAAAGGAAAAGATCATCATGGCCTGGAGAGGTTAGAACAATTTTCTTTAAAGAGAGGAACACTGACTAAGAAGAAAATTATTCTTTATTCAAAAGTACTACATTTTCCTGTGACTCATTTATCTCTAAAGTGACTTAGTTACAAGCCTTTGATCTTCTTAAACTTGAAATTTAAGAGAAAATTCTCTTCTTAAAGCAGGGCTGTGAAATAATTTCCTATTTGACAGGTTTAAAGATTGCCACCTTCACTGGGACATGTACTCAAATTTACCTGCCAAGAGCAAACCACAGGAAGGAAACTTGGGGGCAGAAAGGAAGTGCTGAACTGGGAAATAAAGTAAGGGCAAAGCCATTAAAACATAAAATGAGCTCAGAAAAGGTCAACTGAGAATGTGTCACACAAAGAACGAAACACAGACAGGACTTTTATCCAGGCAAAACAACATAGGTTATCTCTTGGCTCCCTTAGAAAAATTCAATCTCACTGTGTGCTCTGGCCTGAATGTTTGTGTCTCCACAAAATTTATATATTGAAACCGAATCCACAATGCCATTAGGAAGAGGTGGGGCCTTTAGGAGAGAATTAGGTCATGAGAGTGGAAGCCTCATGAATGAGATTAGTACCCTTAAAAAAGGGCCTGGAGGGAGCTTATTTGTCCCCCTCACCATGTGAGGACACAGGATCCCACCAAACAATGAATCTGCTGGAAACTTAATCTTGTACCTCCCAACCTCCAGAACTGTGAGAAATAAATGTTTATAAACCACTCAGTTTATGGTATTTTTGTTATAGCAGCCCATGGATCCTAAGACATCTTCCTTTGCGATGGGCACTTTACCCCAACTTCTTCATTCTTTACTGTTTCACTTCCAGGAGGCAGGATCAAGTCCTCATGATCTCACACCTGGACTGAAGCCATCACTTCACACTTGGGTCTCTCCCTCTCAGTTCATTGTAGGTGCTCTCCTTTCCTGACTCCAAACAGTCAAGTGCTCCTCGGTCCTTTCTGGGTAGCCCAGAGGCTGGTGAAGCCAGCCAATTAGGTCCTTCCATCTCTGGGGTTTTTGGCATTGCTGCTGTTTTGCTTCCAATATTAATTTTTTAAAAAATAGATTAGTAGGCCACGTTTGAAATGTACAATACTTTCCATTTAAGCCTAAATGTTCCACTCCTCCTTAAACATCAGAACGTTGAACATTGATCTCACTTACAGAAGACATAAAATGTCTTTGAACTGAATGCCAGCTGCCTCTTTCCAGCAAGGACAAGAGGTGACTTGCTTTCTTTTCCTTTCTTCTTCCCTCTAACAATCCCCTCCCCACAGTTTGTTTCACTCCTTTAGATCATCGCTGATATAGTGTGGCTCTGTGTCCCCACCCAAATCTCATCTTGAATTTTACTCCCATAATTCCCATATGTTGTGGAAGGGACTGGGTGGGAGATAATTGAATCATGGAGGTGGTTTCCTCCATACTTTTCATGTCGTAGTGAATAACTCTCATGAGATCTAATGGTTTTATCAGAGGTTTCTGCTTTTGCATCTTCCTCGCTCTCTCTTTGCCTGCTGCCATCAAAGTAAGATGTGACTTGCTCCTCCTTGCCTTCTGCCATCATTGTGAGGCCTCCCTAGCCACGTGGAACTGTAAGTCCATTAAAATTTTTTTTTTTTTTTTTTTTTTTGCAAATTGCCCAGTCTCTGGTATGTCTTTATCAGCAGCATGGAAATGAACTAATATGCCCACTTTGTCACCACAGGGTCAGTATCTACAAGCCTTCCATGATGTAACATGGGACCCTTCCCAACATAATCTACCCCACCTTCCCAGAGATATTTCCCATGTGACTCCATATATTGAATTCTCTGCGTACCCTCGGCATGCTTTTCTCTTTTCCATACCCCATATCTTGCCTTCCTATCTTGAAGGTAACCTTTAAGTTATTTGTCTTCTGAGTTTCCCTGACCATCTGCCAAAAATGAACTTTCTTCTCTGGATTTGGTCAGAAATTAGCATCTGTGTCTTTCATCTGGAAACTATGAATGACCCTGTGCATGTGTTCTGCTACTTGCTTATTACTTTGCCCAATAATTCTGTGTTCTACAAAATTATACAATATTGTATAATGCTTAACAAAGTTTAATTAATGGATTCATATACAAATCAGGCAATATGAGCTTGCTTTTCTCATCTGGGCTAGTTTCAGCAACATATCATCCATGGTACAGAGAGCAGTCAAATTGAGAAAGCAAGATCTTGGTGATCAATAGGTTGACTTGGGGCTTGCCAGAAAGTCACTTGAGTGACATCCAGGAAACAGTTTCTTCTTAATGCAGGAAGGATTGCTTTGATAATTGCCAAGGCTCTTCTCAAATGAGTTGCTATGATTTCAAGAGCTTTGCTTATTCCACTTTCCCATTGAAACGGCAAGAAAATAGAAAAGCAGTTTGTAATCTTAAGTTTTCTAGCTTCCTTGCTTGCTGGAAGCACTGCTCATGATTTGCACTTTCAGTAGAGACAAGTGTTTTTCTTGAGAAACAGACACATCAATTTTATCTTGTGTATACAGGGTATCAGTAAAGCCCTTAGTAGTTCTGATTAGTATCTCAATGATCGTGTGTTATCCATTGACTTTTACTAAATGTCCGCTCTGCTCATGTACCCCATAACCAGGATTTAAATAACTGTTACATTGCTCATTTATTGAATAGGTCCTCTGCTATGCTCTGAGTCCAGGAAAAGGAAACATAGGTTAAGACACAGGAGCAGAGAGAGGTTAAGTGATTTATCCTTGGTAATAGTTAGCCACAGGCAGCCCTTGGGCTAAAATTCAGCCCTCATTTTACATAGGACTATTTTCACTCTACTACATTGCCAAAAGGAGAACTGTTTTCAGACTTTGCTATTGTTAAGTCACTCATACAAAATTTAACTCAAATTCTTTCTTTAAATATCTAGTATTTATATAGAATCCAGGATGGCTCTAGTTAAAAAGTCAGCAAAGTGTAGCAAGTGAGTCAAATTTGGCCTGACACCTATTTTTGTAAATAAAGCTTTCTAGTACACAGGTATGCCCATTTGTTTATATTTTGTCTATATATGCTTTATCATGGGAAAGTACTTGACTAGTTGCAACACAGACCACATGGCTATGAAGCCTAAAATACTTACCATCTGGCTCTTTGCATAAAAAACTGTAGATGTCTACCTTCTTGGTTAAATGAATAAATTGCAAGTAATATCAAAGGCAGATTATTCCCTTTACAGAACCTCAAAACCCACCAGATATAAATAAATACAAAGATAGACAAAGAGATGAGTGAATGAATGAGCTTCTTGGATTATTGCAAGAAGATTATCTTGGAAATACACAGACCTAAAGCAGTTGATATTGACCTTACCAAAGTCACAAAGATGGAAATTACATCTAGGAACTTGGATTTTCTTGGTGGTGGCTACGAGCTCCCAGGTTAACCTTGGTCAATTGCTACTTTTGTGATTAAATGTAAAGCCTTTGGTATCCTATTTTATCTATCCATCTTTTGCTTCCCATGAACCTTAATGGAAAAGTGTGACCCTCAAATGTCTGTCTGAGGAAATGGTGAGTCACACAGATTCAGTGCCTGTGCACAGATGTAGCCACACATCACTCACTCGAGACTATTTCCAGTGGTCCTCACCCATCCTAGAGGCTTCTGTTTCTCTCAAACTCACTGAAGTGATGGTGAGTGTGCAGTGAGAAAAGGCTGACAGCTATCTGACCTTTAGTTAATTGAAAACAGATTTCTACAGCTTCCAAAAGCAGCAGGGAAAGAAAATAGAAGAAGTATATCACACCAATAAACATTTTCTGATTTAAGCCTCAAGTAAGTTATGTGTGTATTTATGGAATATTTGAGGGTGTAGGTGGATAAAAGGTAAAAATAGATGCAACTTCCAATGCAAGGTACTTAAGAAAAATTTACATTTATCCCAGTGAGGTACAATAGTAACTCAGAGCTTTGGTAACTGACAGGAGGTCATAACATCTACTTTGGAAATGTTGCTATATTGTTATATTCATTTAAATTAGTATAGTACTTCATGCCAAGCAGATAGTTTATGCATACAATTACAGTGACAGTTTTGAAGTCTCCAGAAAGATACTATTCGCCTAAGCTACTACCATAGAAGTACTTGATGTCAGTTTTAGCTAGCATTAATTTTGTGTTGCATGGGAGTGAATGGAGACCTGAACACAGCTGTTTATAGAGGCAATACTACATTCACTAATAACATTCCCTAAAGCTCTCATTCTACTCATCAATGTGTATAGTTTAAATAAATTTTCATATATGGGACTTTGATTTCTTATGTTGGAATTTTATATACCAAATGTGTTATGATCTCATTATGTGAAGAACATTGTGTCATGATTAAGTTAGAACTGAGAAAGACCTGATCCTGTCACTCAAAGTCCAGTGAGAGATGAAAGATCTTGAGGAGAGATCCTTCCACCTTGGTTTCATCTCTAAGCATTTGCATCAGCAGAATTCCACGTAGCTGGAAGCAGGGAGAATGCGCAAGGTAGTAAACTGAGCTAGGCCAATTGAGTAGGCATAATTTCTCTTCAATTGGCTGTTCTTGCTTTGAAATTTCCTGGGATAACCATTTTGGAATGAGATTTCCCAGACTCATCTCCAGGCCAGAGAAAAACAGATTCTCTGGTAGCACAGCCTGGGAATCAAATGCCCCAGGGAACCCTGAAGGACATTCAAGTCTCAAAACCAATAACATCACTATCCTCTGACTTCTCTATCAGAAGCCACAAATCATCCCAGTGTGTTCTCCATATTCCTTACACCAGTGAATATCAAGCATCAGGCATTTCTGAGTCAGCTGGTAGAAGTCAGGGGCAGTGGCAAAAATACATCTGAGAGTTTGATTCTCTGGCTCTAGGGTGGGGCTTCTAATGCAAGTGATTTCCCAGTCGCCCTCAGGAAATGCTGCCACAAATAGAACTGGTCAGCATGTCCCAGCTCTAATTCTTCTCTCATCTTTTCTACCACCCACAGTCAGAGTGTTAGGCTCCCTACTAGCATTTCTGGAAGAGCCCACTAATTAATCTCCCTGTCTTCAGTCTTATTATGTGCCTCAGCTCAGTTCCTTAAACTGTTATGAAAACGAAGTATACACAACATGCCTCTTTCTTGCCTACATTCCATCTATCCTAAAGGTGAGTCCCATGCTTTCTAGGATAAAGTCTGCGTTGCTGTGTCTGACATGGAGGCCCTTTGTAAGTAGCCCCTGTTTTCCTCTGATTCTTGATCCTATCCCTCTTGACAATTGCAACCTTCATTCTCCGGCTTCAGACAAAGTAAACTACATGGTCTCGAGAATCTCACTCATAGTTCTGTGCTCCTGTCCTGTCATTGCATCACTATGTGTGATTATACTTGTATGTGATTATTTAATGAGAGTCCATCTGCACACTACACTGTAAGCCTCAGGAGGATGTGGTCACATCTATCTGAGCTTGGCATCTAATGCATTACCTGGCCTTCGACAAGCACTCTTAAAATTTTTGTTACATAAGTGAATACAATATAAGGCAGTGCCCAGGCTCCATGTCTAAAAATATGTTACTTCTCTTGCTTGGGACGACTTTCTTTCTTTTTATCTGTTTGCTGATTCCCAGCAAATTATTCAAGTCCCAGTTCAAGTGTTCTGACCATGTCCCTTTCTTTGCTTACTTTCCAATTTTTAAAGAAACTTTCCAGCCACATAACTTCCTGGCCTTGAAATGACTAAAGAGGAATTTACTGGTCCCACTATTGTGCTGTGCACACTTCTCTAATTGCATTTATCACATTATATTGCAATTGTTGACTGGCATGTCTGTCTCTGCTATAACACAATGCAACATCAGAGAACAAGGGCTGTAATTTGAATTCCCATTATGTAACAAAGTGTCTGACATAGAATAGATGCCCAATAAACGTTGGTGAATGAATAATAATAAAAACGAACAAGTCAGTGAATCAACAGGTGAGTGAATGTATTAATGAGTCAGTGATCAGAGGCTGGAGCAGCAAACTTCTGTGCAAGCTGCACCTGACAGCAATTGGAAGCCAAATTGGGTCTCAGGCATCCAGTCAAACCGGCAAGCAGGCCAACATTTGGATTTCTCGCATGAAGTCACTGGTACAATCCAGAAGCTCCCCTGGGACTGGGAGCACATTAGAAGATAGTCAGAAGTTACTATCTTGGAGAGATAATGTTTGCAGAGTCTTCTGGAATGCCTCTTTAAAAGTTTGAATCCTTTAGTCTGTCATTCAAGCCAGCATAATATCAAGGTCAAAATTATCTTTTAGCATTTTGCCCATATTCCTTATACACACATCTTTTGGTCCTATAAAGACTACTGGATAGTCTCCTGGAGCTATTAAATGATTCCATTATTTTAGCTCATGCCTCTCCTTCCGTCAGGAGTGACTCTGCTCCACTGCAGTTCCAGCTCATTTTCCCCTGACAAAATCTCATTCATCCTTCAACATCTCCAGTGCCACTTCCCCTGTGAAACCTTCCTTAATTCTGCCAGCCAATAAAGCATTTCTTCTTTTACATAATACAGATGGTGGCAAAATGTACACATTTCAGAGCCAGACTCCTTGAGGTTCACTCAGCTGTACCATAGATCTATTCTGTAAACTGCACAACTCACTCATTGCCGCTTTATGCCTCAGTTTCTTCACCCGAAAGTGGGGTCAATAATAGTACCAGCCTCAGAGGAGTTTTGTAAGCTAAAGAGGAAAGGAGCTTATCTGTTGAAAACATTGTGCTTCATGCCTGCAAAAAGTACATATTCTGTAAACCGGCTTTTCTACTTGTCTTTAGCCTTCTCTTCTTTATTGTATCCCCACTGTTCTTTGCCAACGTGAGTTTGAATGTCATTTTCTCTGAAAATGTCATTAACAATTGATGCTCTCTCCAGCATAATCTTTTGTTTTGTTTTGTTCCATTCTGGTACCTCCCCTAAAAAAAACTGTCAGTACTCAATTTTATTCAGTTCCACTAAAGGTATTTACTTTTAGTATTAGCAAGGGTATCAATGACTGGGTGAACATTTCTAAGCCTTGGTTTCTTTACCTAGTACATAAGCATCATGCCTCAAGGATGTGAGGATTTAATGGCAAATGCATTTAGAGTATCAAAGCTTTGTCTTTTCCCTGCATGCCCCCACCAAGGATAGTCACTGACTAGCTGTCTGAGTATAGGAGATTCCTCAGAAGGAGTTTGGAGAGTAGCTATTGTACACTATAGCTGTGTGTCAAAGCTGGGAAAAGCTTTAGACTTAGCCCAAAGTCGTTCTTCACTTTAGAGATGAGAGCACTAGCAAACACATTCACCCTCTGGGCCTGAGACACAGTAAGTGAATCCAGGCCTGGCTACCAGTCTCCTGCTTGTATTTTACTCCACTATGCCAGCTTCATGCTCTACCTTCCTTTCATCTGTCACTGCCTCTTGATCTGAGGGTCTCCGTGATCCATATTCATGACAGTAATTCATAAATATTTTGCTTGAAAAAGTGAATAATTAAATGTCTGATGCAACTCTGGGCATCACATATTCCTTCCTTTGTCATTCGCTGCCAGCTTGCCATTCCCATGTTGCTCTCTGGCTGCTTTATCCCCACAAAAAGGGAAAAGCTGTTTTAGAAGGTGTTCAAAGCAAGTCTATGAGCTGAAGGGAGGCATTAGGGTATTTCTTTGGGTCCTGTGTGTTCCCCTTCCCACTCCTCAAACAGCAAGCCAAAGGAAATCCTACTGATACCTGTACTGAACAGCACAGGGTCTCTATATTTTCCAAGGCTATTGTTCTTTTTTCCCTTGGGAAAAGGGGGTGTTTTAAGTCATAAAAGGAAAGCTCACTTCCTTCTGTATTGGGAAACATGTGGTATGAACTATTAATATTCAGAGTGGAAGCCTGTTAGAGTAGTTGGACAGAGCCAGGAACCAGTTCAGGAAAACATAGATTAAAACGAAGATGTTAAAAAATGACCCATTTTCCAGGCACCAAGAGATATTTTGCCAAACCTAGCACAGTAACTAAGACAAATAGTAGCATCTGAAAAGACTGTGCACTTCAACCCACTTTCTAGAAAGGTCAGAAGAACTTAGCAAAGGCTTTAGAGAATGAGGGTAGAGCTTAGAGGTTGAGGCTTAGCCCACAGGGAACTCTACTTTGACAGCCCTAGCTAACCTGGAAGAATCTTTCAGGGGCTTCTCATTCCCATCTCTTGTTCCTCTTCTAGAACTGAGCTCTGCTGAAGCCTGGGGGCCCCAGTCAAGCCATACATGTTTGCATGAATGAGGGGGACAGGGCAGACAGAGATCATTCCAGGGAAAAAGCAAGATGTGAAACAGTTTTAATAAAGCATCCTCAACTAGAAAACCAGAAAACTCATGTTTCTATTCTGGCCCTGCCAATCAATAAGCCATGCAACTTAAAGCACCTTTATTTCCCCCTTTCTTACTCTGTTTTCATATCTATAATAGAAATGGCTTAGATTTACAGTTCTCTCTAATGTGTATCTAAAAGGTATACATTAAAATTACATAAAAAGATTTTTTAAATACCAATGAACAGCCACATACTAGATCAACAAAATTTGAATAGTGGAGGTAAAGCTGAAGCATTAGAATTTTAAATTTTTTCCCAGCGATAGACAGGCATGAGAAGCACTGGAGTAGATCATCAGTCTTCAAAACTTGAAATATTTCAGAGTTAACTGAGGAGCCTGACAAAAGCTGAATGTGCTAAGATCCCACACTGATTCAAGAAGCGTAGTAAGGACAAATAATTTACATTCTTAATATGTTCTCTGGGGACTTTTTATAGACAATGAAACCTGAACTACCTGGCTAGATGGTCTCTGAAGACACTTTTAGCTTTTACTAATTATAATTGTTCGGGTTCCTTAACTGGGACAAAGTCACAGTGAAGGTAGAGAAGTTGACTGCAAGATCCCAATCAACCTCAGAGCAACAACATTGGCTCCAAAGTTTGGAATGGGGTGGAGTTGAGAACCAGTGAGAAGTGCACATGTGAGTGAATGTGTATGTGTATTCTGAGAGCCAGAATAATACAGTAGTTAAGAAATGAGACTCTGGATTCAGATTGTCTGGTTTAGATCCGGATTTCCCATTTAACAATTTAGCAAATTTTGGTATTTAAAAAAATTATCCAAATCTCATTTTTTCTTGTTCTCTCTTAAGCAGGGATAATAACAGCAGACACTGTTAAGATATGAGGGAATGAAAGTAAAGAAGTGCCAAACACAACAGCAATGGCAATCATAGAGTAAGCCATAGAGTAAAACAATAATGAAAGTATTCATCATTATCATTTCCACCCCTACGTAGACCAAGTTTTCTCCTCCTCTACGCATTTCTAAATGGCCATCCTTTGATAAGTTATAGTACTACATCCTCCATAAGTACACTTCCCTGATTGCTCTGGTATTCATTTGTTCATCTCTCCCCATCTTTGACCTACCCCAGCATCAATGGCAACACTGCACACTCAGGCTTACAATATGTACTGTTTCATGTGTTATTCCTGCACAATGCTCCATGCACAAACAGTGAACATGTTTCTCTAACAGAATGACGTACTCCTGGCAAGTCTTAGATTTCCCTTATTTGGAGAGAAGAGCAAGTGAATGAAGAAGAAAACAGGAAGGTATTGTAATAAATAACCTGCATTGCTCAAAGACAGATAATGTATTTTCCTTTCTAGCATTTATCCTTTGAGAAAATATCCCTTCTCCAGCCTCAGACTATGTAGATATGTTTGGCTGACTTCACTCCTAGCTCCAGCAATGGGACGTAACTCAGGCTGGACCAATTAGCATATACCATTTCCCTGCAACAGTTATGTGTGTAGCAATAGTCACATGTCCTAAATATACCCAAGTAGAATAATCCTAAAATTCATGCTAGAAATAATGAGGAAAAAGTGACCCATTTCTACTGGGAATCCCTATCTGATAGAACGTTGGACTGTGGCTGGATAGTGTATTTCCACCATGGAACAAGAGTCTCCCTAACAATAAAGCCATCAGAGAAGAAAGTAAAGTTCCTTTGAGATAACATTTGCGACAATATAGAACATGTGACTCCATCTGTACCTGAAGTCAGTATACAACTAAATTTTTCAAATATGGAAGGTAATGAATCCTCCCCTTTGCTTTAACTTTAGCCAGTTTGAATCAAGTTTCTGTCATTTGGCAATGGTGATTAAGTTTTTCACTAATATAGGTGGAAGCTAGTCTCCAGAAAAAAAAAATGAGATGTTAGGTCATCACAATCCACTTCTGTCATCATCCTATAGATCTCTCAGCTAAAGAAAGAAGAAAAGGTGGTCACATTTGCTATATATCTATGACGTTCTAAGGTGTTTTTTTGCTTGTTTGTTTGTTTTGTTTTTTGTTTTTTTTTTGAGACGGAGTCTCGCTCTGTGGCCCAGGGTGGAGTGCAGTGGCGCGATCTCAGCTCACTGCAAGCTCCGCCTCCCGGGTTTACGCCATTCTCCTGCCTCAGCCTCCCAAGTAGCTGGGACTACAGGCGCCCGCCACCTCGCCCGGCTAGTTTCTTTTTGTATTTTTTAGTAGAGACGGGGTTTCACCGTGTTAGCCAGGATGGTCTTGATGTCCTGACCTCGTGATCCGCCCGTCTGGGCCTCCCAAAGTGCTGGGATTACAGGCTTCAGCCACCGCGCCCGGCCGACATTCTAAGGTTTATGTGAGTACTTTACCCACGTTATCTCATGAAATACTTCCAATGATTCTATAATGTAGGCATCATCATTTCTATTTTATAGTAGAACAAACTAAGGCACAGAAAGTTCAGAAAGCTTTCCCAAGGAGGTGACTTAGAGAATGGCAGAGGAAGGACCGATGAAAATCTGCTCCTTTATAAAAGTAATAAGGATAAGGACACTGGCAAAAGAAAAAAAAAAGCCAAAAATAGCATTTTTAGAACTCCAGAAATTAACTGAAGACTTGCAACCATCTGAGAAGCACTTATTCAAGAAAATGGATACATCTTGCTAAGAATAGCAACCTTTGCGGCATTTTAACTTGCACTAATCCCACTCCCAAGCTCCCTAGCGCCACAGTGGCCTGGAAAACCAACTTAGTATAGTATATAAACGATAGTAGCTTTGCAAAACAGCAGGATAGCAGCCACTGTAAGGACCACAACAGACTTGGAAATCCTAAAAGGCTCATCCCCAGAAAACTGTCACTATTCGACCTGTCTGGCAGCTATTACACTGAAAAGCTCTGTTCTCAGGGCTTATCTTTGACCTGATTCACAATTCACTTTGTGGTAAGAACCCTACAGGCAGGCATTTTATTTAAATAAAAATCAGTGACAGTGTTTAATATCACAAATGCCTGAGATGCCCTTAACAGTGTGGCTCACCAGACTTACCAAAAAGCTTAAAGGTAAAACTCAGCAAGAAGATGTTCATAGGTAACTTTGAAAAACTCTGACAATCTTGGGGATTTATATTATCACGTATAAACACAGTGATGTGAACATATCAAGGAAAGACCTGAGAAAGATCTCTGACTGTCTGACTTTAAGGCTTTTCACAAGTATCCTCCTTTTGTAGTATTGTACATGTTAAGGCAGAGCTGTGGATTTCCTGCTGGAGTGTTCAAAGTATACTCCAACAGACAACAAGAACCCCTCAGTGAGTACTGGAAAGTTCATTGGTTTAAGGCATTAAGGTACTATGTTCACAAAGCTAACTGAGCAGAGACTTCAGTGGCCACACATGACAAAGCTACAACATGTTAATGAATTAGTACAGGAAATCACAGCATGAATATGCAACACCCTGGAAGGGAGAGAATCTGATTTCCAGAGCTGCCACATCATTTAAAATGTTCCGTTTCAACACTAATTTAAGAGACAAAGGAACAAGAAAGTACAGCCTATACATGGGAAATTTAAAAAGCAGTCAATAGAAACTCTCCTGAAGGATGCCCAGACACTAGACTTACTAAACAGACTTTAAATTAACTATTTTAAATGTGTTCCCAGAATAAAAGGGAATGATATATACAAATCCAAAGAAATATAAGAAAATGATTTCTTGCCAAATAAAGAATATCAACAAAGAGATGGATTATTATGAATAAAATTCTAGAATTAAAAAGAAAAATAACAGAAAAAATTCACTAGAGGAACTCAACAATAGATTTGACATGGTATAAAAAAGAATCAGTAATCTTGTATTTAGAAAATCCTAAGGAATCATTAAAAAATTAATGCTAATAATCATGTTTAGCAAGGTTTCACAATATACTAGCAGCATTCAAACATAAATTATGTATTATAAAAATAATCTGAAAAATAAGACTCAGCATTCAATTTCATTTATAATGACATCCAAGAATACAATATTTAGGAATAAATTTAACAAAAGTGTAAAACTTTTACATGAAAACAATAAAACATCATTAAATGGAATTTCAAAAGACCTAAGTAAATGAAAAGACATCTCATGTTCATGTATCAGGAAATTTAATGGGGTTAAGATGGTAATACTCCCCAAATTGATCTATAGATTCAATGTAACCCTACCAAAACTCTGTTTTCTCTAGGGGTGGCGCTGGGGCAAAAATTGATAAACTGATGATGCTAAAATTCATATAGAAATGCAAGGGATCCCAAGGGGGAAAAAAATCTTAAAAGTAAAGATCAAAGTTGGAGAACTCACACTTACAATGTCAAATCTTTCTCTACATATAATCAGGTGATTTTTGACAAGAGTGCTAAAACGATGGTGAAATATAGTCTTTTCAACAAATGGTGCTAGCACAACTAGACTGTCATATGTGAAAGAACAAAGTTTGCACCGCTTCCTCATCCTTCCACACAAATTAACTCAAAACAAAACATAGACCTAAATATAAACACTAAAATTATGAAACTATTAGATGAAAATGTAAGTAAATCATGCATTAGATTAGGCACAAACAACAAAAAGAACTAATAGATATGTTGGGCTTCATCAAAAATTTCTTTTTAAAAAACTTTTTACTTCAGAGAATGTCATCAAGAAAGTGATAAAAAACCAACACATAGAATGAGGTAGAATATTCACCAATCATACATCTAATGAGAGACTTTCATCTAAAATATGTATATAAAAAACTTGCAACTTAATAACAAGAAGACAAACAACTCAATTTAAGAAGAGGCAAAAGATTTAAATAGGCATTTCTCCAAGAAGCACAAGAAAAGATGTTCAGTGTCATTAGTTACTAGGGAAATGCAAATCAAAACTACGATGAGATATCATTTCATACCCACTAGGAAGGCTGTAATGATAAAGATAACACAATGGGAAAAAAAAACAAGTGTTGGTGAGGATTTGGAAACATGGTAAGTGAAAGAATCCAGACACAAAGACCAGGCTTTTTTTTTTTTTTTTTTTTTTTTTTTTTTTAATTCAACTGACATGAAATGTCCAGAATAAACAAATCTCCACAGATTAGTGGTTGCCAGGGGCAGGGATGGAGGAGAAGGAATGGCAAGTTGTCACTAATAAATAGGGTTTCCTTTCCTGAGGTGATAAAAATAGTCCAGAAAGAGATGGTGTTAATGAATGAATATCTGAGTATTTTAATGTCAACTGAATTATATACTTTAAAAAGGTGAACTTTATGGTATATGAATTATATCTCCATTAAGCTGCTTTTTTAAAAACAAGACACTCTCAAGTACATGCAATTAATAGTGAAGATTAACCATGGATTTGAAATAATTTTGTAGTAGTTTTAAATCCTATTATTTGTTGTAGCATAGTACTTCCTAACTTCTGCCTAGGGGACTTCAGGTAGGATAAAATATTTAGCAGTGTGTGGTCATCCTATACTCTACTTGCAGCCTTCATGGACTTCTGGAGAAAATGGCATTTTATGGAGGACAGGACGCTCAGAGAATTATAAAAGATGCTCAGAATTTCCAGACCCTGCTTGCTCAGCAGGAGAGAGAGGATATGGCTCATGCAAGGGTACACTTTCCCACTGAGAAGTTAAGAAACTTCAAAACACAGAGCATAATCAGGCTTGGTTGGAAAAATTAGAGTTGAGAAAATCAGAAAAGAGCAATACGCTTCTCTTATTCAAATACTGAAGGTCAAGTCATGCCCTCGTACTGTCTGATGGCAGGAGAAAAAAAAATTTCGGATAAAAGCCAGATGACTGGGGGCAAGATATCTAGTGTTTCTTGGTTGCTTTCTTAAAGTGGAGTTTTTTCATTGAAAAAGTAGGAACATTAGCCATTGTTAATTTTTTTAAAGGAAGGTGAGAAGTCTGACAGCTCAGGGTAGAAAGAATAAGAGGTGTAGAGAACTAGTAATTACTGCTATCTGGAGACAAAGACGTGTGTGTGCGCACACACGCTTTTGTGTTCGCCATTCTCTGGTATTCAGTTCATAATTTAATTTCTTCCTTCCTGCCAACAGAGGCAGCTTTCTCCTGCGACACTGGCAAAGTGAAGTTGCAAAACAGAAAAGACATCAAAGTTCACTGCAGGGTGGAAATTTACCAACTGCATACATCTAGTTTCTAACGTGAAGAATGACTTAGTTTTACCAATAGTAGTAAGTACTTGTGTTTTGGAGGTATATAATTTATTTTTCTCTTAAGCCCACATTATTTTACTTCCTCTACTGTCCATGTTCTTCTGTTTAGCCGATGGATGCATGAATAAATGTTTTTAACCATAGATTTGATGCCAGTTTTAGAAGTTTTGAAGGCAGAGCTATGTCTAGAACATGGTCACAAACCACATGGGGAAAAAAAAGGAAAGGTCAAAGGGAAGCATGGACAAATGCCACATAAGTTAACACAACGCTCTCATAGGAGAGTACTTCACTCTGAGGCTTCTTCTTACACTTAGTTTAGATATAACACGTGTGGCTGTTTGACAGTGGTCATGTAAAAGTGAAAGGGACCATACTAGAAGCCAGTGTGGAACTTTGCCTAGCTCTTGAGTCTTGTAGAATGAAGCCAGAATTAGATTTCTATCATTTATTAGCTATGTGATCTTAGGACCATTTCTTAAACTCCTTAAGACTCGGTTTCCTCAAATATAAAGTAATGATAACAGTACTTGACTATTTTTTAAGAACTTGTGAAAATAAGAGAATAAATGAACACACACACACACACGCACACACACCCATAGTACAGCTTTGAGAACATGGAGGTATTCAATACAGGGATAAACCACAGTCATTATCATTCTAATTTAGTGATATTCATGCTTTTAACAAAAACTAATAGAACGCTTTCTATGAAAATATCCAAGATATAAAAAACAAACTATATCAAACTGTTTAAAATCCAGTGGGAGAGAACATAAATGGCTAAGGGCCTCCTCATTAAACCATTAGGTACATATTCAATATGGTATCTGATGAGTTTGAAAACCACACACCTTCATTTTCAACTGAGGATCCCAGAAACAAGAGGAAGAAAACCACTTTGCCAAGGTTACACAGCCTGTTAGTTGGCAAAGTCGTTAGTAAAATTCGCATAACTCCCAGTCCAGTCTCCTGTCTCCTATGTTGCAAGGTTTCCCCAATTCATTTTTCACTTATTTTAATTTTACTTTAAGTTCTGGGATACAAGTGCAGAACTTGTAGGTTTGTTACATAAGTATACATGTGCCATAGGGGTTTGCTGCACCTCTCAACCCGTCATCTGGGTTTTAAGCCCTGCATGCATTAGCTATTTGTCTTAATGTTCTCCCTCCCTTTGCCCCCACCTTCTGACTGTATGTGTTGTTCCCCTCCCTGTGTCCATGTGTTCTCATTGTTGAACTCCCACTTATGAGTGAGAACAGGCAGTGTTTGGTTTTCTGTTCCTGTGTTAGTTTGCTGAGGATGATGGCTTCTAGCTTCATCCATGTCCCTACAAAGAACATGATGTCATTCCTTTTTATGGTTGCATAGTATTCCATGGTGTATATATACCACATTTCTTTATCCAGTCTATCATTGATGGGCATTTGGGTTGGTTTCATGTCTTTGCTATTGTAGTGTTGCAATAAACATACGAGCACATGTGTCTTTATAGTAGAATGATTTATACTTTTTTGGGTATATACCCAGTTATGGGATTGCTGGGTTGAATGGTATTTGCCTTTAGGTCTTTGAGGAATTGTCACACTATCTTCCACAATGGTTGAACTAATTCCCACCAACAGTGTAAAAGCATTCCTATTTCTCCACAGCCTTGCCAGCCTCTATGATTTCTTGACTTTTTACTAGTCGCCATTCTGCCTGGCATGAGATGGTATCTCATTGTGGTTTTAATTTGCATTTCTCTAATGATCAGTGATGCTGAGTTTTTTTTTTTTTTCATGTTTCTTGACTGCATAAATGTCTTGAGAAGTATCTGTTCATATCTTTTGGCCACTTTTTGATTTTTTTTTCTTGTAATCATTTATTTTTATAGTTAACAGTGACACTAAAATAAGAGTTTACAGGAGAAGCTCAATTGTTAGAAATACATATTTGGAGCATAGGAATATATAACAAGACATAGTAAGGGAAGAGATAGGGAAACTAAAAAGATGAAAAAAATTAATCTGTATTGCCACTGAGGAAAATTTAACTTAAGAACAAACAGAGCTACTCAATTGTGCAGAGACACATATCTCTTATGAGAACTTTAGTCTGCAGGAGTTCTTCAAAAGTTGTGTGATAAATTCTATACAAAATGTTAGGGAAGTCTCAGACATGTTATGTAAGGACATATACCCCAAATGGGTAAAGTTTTAAAAAAAAAAGTTTGACATTTAAAGGGTAAGCTTTAGTAACCTGGAAAATTCACTTTTTATCAAATACTACATGCCTCAATGGTATTAGTTCATTAGTGAACTTTTTCTATTTGTGTCAAGATATTTATCAATAACTTTCTATCAGATAATTCCCAATGTTTGAGAAGATAAGAGTTATCTCCAAAGCAGATATACATGGTTAAAAGAAAAAACTCCACGAAAGGACAAATAAGGAGAGAAAAGTCTTTGTTTTTCATAAATGCTGGGTTTATATGTATCTATAATAACTCTTGCTATCAAATGTCCTTCACTATTCCTCAATACCTAACTAAAAATAATAATCACCTCCTTCACAGCATAGTCTCCAACTACTCTCAGCCCACAATGACCTCTCTCTCTATCTATTCTACTCATGCCTTGCAACATTCCTTGAATTGTCAATTTTGTTCATATTCAAATTGTGGATCGCTTATTAATGTCTCATGCAAGTATCATACATATGCGGTTAACAATCATTTCAATAAAGATCCAAAGTTTGATATTTCATTACGTAAATCAGAGCACATAATACTCTCTGAATTTGTCGAATAAATAAATAAATAAACATGTGAATAAATAAATTAAGGAACACTGTTGAATATATTGGGCAAAAGCAACTCTAGTCTATTGAATGCTCAAAAAATGTTTACATGAGGATTACATTAATATACATTTTCAATTATGAGATACTAGCTTATTTTATGACATCTTTTCATGCTGTAATGGAGGAGAAAAAAGGAACTAAGAAAAAGTATTGAGTTCTTGACCAAGTCAGCCACTGACTAAATTCTGAGCAGATCATATCACATCTAGGCCTAAGTTTCTCCATCAGTTAAGTAAGCAGGCTGAATTAGAATCTTAGAGGCAGTTGTGATAATATTTGATTTATGACACAATGGAAATGGGAAATGACTAGCCATTCCCTTGCCAGGTAGAAAAAGGTCCCAGTTTGTTAGTTTGATTCAGAAGCCAATGATTCCAAACCCAATTACTCTTCAGAATTACTTATGAAATTTTAAAAAATATAAAAGTATAGGTTGGAGCTTATAATATTCCTATTCATTTGTATTCCACATTTTGAAAACTACTAGGGTTATACTCTAAACGCAGTGCTTTTCTTATACTTAGCACTTTTCTTGTACTTAGAGACCAGGATAGAGGATAGAAATGTCTACAGTGAATAGCTCTATACTAATAGACACAAATGGACACACTATAATACACTGATGAAAGCATAGACTTTGATAGCAGGAAGGCTTAGTATAATAAAAAAGATTTCTAGGAAACCTGAAAAAGAAGAGCAATGGTTGGTGGTGTGTGTGAGGTAGGGTGGGGGAGCTTGTCATGCAAGAGATTAAAATCCATTCCAAAGACTCAATCATTTAGATTATATTGGCACATGAATAGATGGAAACACTCATAGAAAAGTGTACAAAATTTCAACTTATGCACCAAACACAGGAAAGTTTAGTATATAGTATCTATTTCTAATGAGCAAGCTAAAGATATACTCTTAAATAAATGATACTGAGGAAAACAGATACCTTTGGAAAAAAGATTAAGTAGGATCCTTATGTCACATCATACATCAAGGAAAACTCCACATAGATTAAAAGTCACAATGTAAAAGGCCGGGGTACAGGGGGAGGTGCTGAGGAATCTGTATTAAATACTTGAAGAAAACGTGGAGCATACTTTAAAATACTGATTTTGATACTTTAAAATCTGAGTGAAGAAAGCCTTTATAATAAAGATTCAAAATATAGACAAATATAAAAGATTTGTGAGTTATAATAGATATGTGTAAATAAAAAAATATGTACCACATTTTTTTAACCCAGTTCACCATTAATCAACCTTTAGGTTGATTCCATGACTTTGCTATTCTGAATAGTGCTGTGATGAATCTACATGTATGTGTGTCTTTGTGGTAAAGCAATTTATATTCCTTTGGGCACAGACACAACAATGGGATTGCTGGATTGAATGGTACTTCTGTTTTAAGTTCTTTGAGAAACTGCCAGGCTGCTTTCCACAATAACAAAAAAGTGCTTGATAAAATGGATGTCAAAGGAACCAATTCGAAAGACCTCTCAATGGTCCAAGCTGGAACTATATGAGCAATAAAATAAATGATTATAGCATTGGATTAAGGTCCAACGAATATTCATAAGTCTATGCTGACATAAAATAGAAGAATAAAAGGAAGAAAATCTTACAGAATTCCAAACACAAATCAGTGTCAATGGCTAATGCAAAATAGAAAATCAACACAAAAACACCACAGTGATAATTACTGTAGGCAAGAAACACACCTATGACTATTTAAAACAGAAATTATGACATTGTATTTTGGTATTTGTAATTGGGAGATGTAAAATTTATCAGAATAGCATCAGGAATAAAATGAGATGAATGAAACTGCTCTGTAGCAAGGTTTTATATTTTACGTTTATTAAGATAGTACAGTATTAACTCTAAGTCGATTTTGTTGAGATATTAAAGATTCATAAAGTAATTCCTGCAGCAACTGCTAAAAAATGCGAGAAAATGTAACTTAAATGCTAATAAAGGAGAACATATTTTATAGTCATAATAGCCTAAAGCAGGAAACAACCCAAATATCTATCAAGAAAATGAATGAGCAAATTGTATAGCATTTATACAACAGAATATACTTCAGAAATAAAAAAAAAAAAAAAGAATGAAGGACACACCCTGGATAAATCTCATAAACCTGTTAAATGAGAAAAGCTGGAGATTAAAATGTATATATTTATATATTGTATTATTTCAGGCAAAATAAATGCATGGTGAAAAAAATTAACACAGAAATAGCCTCTTGTATTTTGCCTGGGATGAAAGACAAGTGAATTTTCTGAGGATGATGAAAGTATTCTGTTTTTAAAAAGGGTGAAGATTATATGGGTTTATCTGTCAAAAATGTACAGTGAAGATTCGTGCCTTTCAATGTACATCTTACCTCATGAAAAAATAACTAAAAAAAATAAGTGGGGATGGAGAATGTGTTAAAGTATAGATTATGCAAAAATGACACATAATTAGTAGTTATTGAAGCTGAGTAACAAGTCTATTATACTATTTTATTTTTATATGTTTAAAAATTTTGCAGTCAAACCCTTGTATAAATAGACAAAATTGTTCTACAATGTTAACTTAGTTATCTTTGGAAAGGGAGGGAGGGAAAAAGTTATTGTCTAGGCATGAAGACGATTCTATTTCTCAGTTCCATAAGTAAATTCTCTATTATAATCCATCAAGTCTTAAATGAATGTTTCTGTGTGTATTTCTGTATACATGTTGTATATCAATAAAAAATTAATTATATATGTGTACAAAAATCCTAAAAAAATTTTCCAATTTATATCATAGATCCAAAGATAGTCTCTCTAGTATATAAAGAGCAACCAGAAACAGCCAGGTGCAGTGGCTCACGCCTGTAATCCTAGCAATTTAGGAGGCTGAGATGGGCAGATCATCTGAGCTCAGGAGCTCGAGGCCAGCCTGGGCGACATGGCAAAACCCCATCTCTACTAAAAATACAAAAAATTAGCTGGGCGTCATGGCACACGCCTGTAATCCCAGCTACTCGGGAGGCTGAATCACAAGAATCGCTTGCACCCAGGAGGTGGAGGTTGCAGTGAGCCAAGATTGCACCACTGCACCCCAGCCCGAGTGATAGAGCAAGACTCTGTCTCAAAAAGAAAAAAAAAAAAAAAAGAGTAACCAGAAATGAGATGAAAAAGACAGGGAACACATTAGAAAAAAATAGACAAAAGAAATGAACAGAATCCACATAAAATAAAGGCAATGACCTTATGTGAAAGAGAAGCTTAACCTCATTCTGAATAGAAACACAAATTAGAACAACATGAAGGAGTTTCAGTACCAAGAAGGGCAGGGGAGTGTGTGTTGATTAGCACTGCTGAAAATAACAATTATAAACACTGGACACCGTATGATGAGTGACTATTTGAAGCCATTAGACTGCAAATAAGAGCAGGCAGAAGCTCAAGGGAATTGAACTTTGAAAGAAGGGATGTTCACTTGGAAAGAGATATATTTATAGTATTTGGCTCCTGGGGGTGTTCCCCTCTCTATAAAGTGGAAGCTCAAACAGTAAACCAAAGCACTTGAAATCAGTATTTATCAGAGCATGGAGTCAATGTCTCCAAAGCAGTTGGAAATCTGTGTGTGTGTATGTGTAAGATGTAGAACGATATAGCCTAAAAAAATATAGTGGTGACTTTCCTAGAGTAGAGATAAAGGATTTCATTTTATTTTATCTTCTACTCTTCACATGTATAGCTTTTGTAAAAGTGAAAATGAAAAATAAACAAAACAAAATAAAAATAAATAACCCAGATTTGTGATTCAGCTCTACCAACTACAGCGTGAACTTGAGAAAATTATTTGGTTGTATCAAATATCTTTTTTTCTCAGCTTGCAGAAATTTCTGCAGTTCTGCAAAATGTGGTTCTGATTTCAACCACATATTCTCATGAAGTTTAGTGGCCAAAATGCATTTAAATATCTTAGTGCAGTGCTTGACACTGGTATTAAATGCTAGAGATCATCATCTTCACTCACATCACTGGTGCCCAGTTACATTTGTCTATTGAACAAATGAGTGAATCAGTCAGTAAACAAGATCCATCTAATAACCACGTGAGGAATTGGCCCGGTCTTCAGTTCTGTCATGCAAGTCAGCCATGCTCAGTCCTTGGAATAGCTGCCAAGGATATCCTGGCTGAGCTGGCTCAAGTGGGATGACAAGATGACACTGATTAAAGACAGGCTGGTGAGCAATGAAAAGCAAAGTCACCTGAACAGTCACCTGCCTCTCCCCTCTGACCACAGTAAGACAGCACACATCACGGAGGCAAAGTTGTTAGTGAAGCTAAGGAAACTAAAATCAAGTGTGTGCCAAAAGCAGAGGTTTAAAGGATACTATCTATGACAAAGAGTGGTATCAGCAGCTTCTGCTTAGTGGGTTCATATTAAAACAATCTTATATACTGTCTTTTTTCCTCCACAAATGTTTCACTTAAGTTAATGGACATGAACTTATTTTTTTGGATACACTGAAATTATAGTCAGCTCCCCTGGAGTTTAGAGGAGAGAATAATGAGTGAGAGGGAATGCAAGAGCAGCAAAAGGAATGTATTTTAATGTCAGAAAGGAGTACTTTTTACAAATTTAATCTGTTCTAAATTAAATTTAGAACACTGGTCTTGCCTCACTTAGGGCATATACTAAGAAATTTACTATTGGTAGTACACTCAATAGTTGTATGACTGGCAGTAGTAATAGTGGCAGCATGACAGTATCTGTGGGAGTAAATTTGAATACTTACTCCACTTACTAGTATCCTGGATCCACAAAACACCAGGGAATTGATGTTCTTCATATTTTATAGAGGAGAGAACTCACTGACCCGACTGCTGTCAAAATTCCCTCAACCTGTCTATAGTGTACCCAGCTTAGAACCCAGCACGGCTGACCCCTAACTTCTCTACATTTTTCTTGTCCAATCACTTGCCCTTCTGCTACACTCCTCTAAACACATACTTATTTATTTATGATTCCACTAGAAACACGGAAACACAAACTGCAGATGAAATACCTCAGAGCCATCTCCTGAACTTCAGGCTCATATGCAACTTTCCAATGGGCAGATTCACTTGGAGGTCCCCTATGAATTTCAAAATCAAATTGTCCTGAAAACACCTCATCATCCCCTCCCGAAACCTTCTCTTCTTTCAGTAGGGGAGTTTCTCTAGAGGGAACACAGTCACAAATCTTCCAGTTACTTACTTCTAAACCTTGGAAATCATTCCATGCTGCTTCTCTGTGCCTTGTACAATTTTTTTTTTTTTCTTTAAAGATGGAGTTTTGCTCTTGTTGCCCAGGCTGGAGTGCAGTGGTGTGATCTCGGCTCACTGAAACCTCTGCCTCCAGGGTTCAAGTGATTCTCCTGTCTCAGCCTCCCGAGTAGCTGGGATTACAGGTGCCCACCACCACACCCAGCTAATTTTTGTATTTTTAGTAGAGGTGAAGTTTCAACATCTTGACCAGGCTGATCTCGAACTCCCGACCTCAGGTGATCCACCTGCCTCGGCCCCCCAAAGTGCTGGGATGACAGGCATGAGCCACCACACCCGGCCTAACCACTCTTGCAACATCCAGTCCATCAGCCAAATCCTATCTCATTTGCTGCTTACTCAGTCCTCTTCTCTCCATCATGCCACTTTAATCATCTCAGGCCACCTTCCTCTCTCCCTTGTGTTAATACAAGAGCCTCCTAACTGATGCCCTCTCATCCTTCAGCCTCAAACCCCTCTGGCCCTTTCTGCACCACTCTAGCAGTTCTCCCCTTTATGTGTGTTAGTTTTTGAACTATGAGAAGCACGGACACAATTGATCATTTCCTCCTTCTTGAAACACTTTCTTTTTCTTCATTCAGCAACTAGGTCACCACTCATGAGTTTTCTTCTATGTTCCTGATCAAACTGTCTCAGTTTTTCTTTGCTGGTCCTTTTACTTCTCTTAGATGACTATTGATAGTCATTCCCTGGGGTGAGCTCTTCTAACAAGATTATTTTAAAATACTATAGTATATTTATATGCTGATGACACATTTATGCCTTCACTTGGACCTATCATCTGAACTCCAAAATTACACATTTGGCTCTCTTGTTCTCTCTCAGATGTTTAACAAACATCTCAACTTTGACGTGTCCAAAATCAAACTCCTGATTCCCCTTTCTTGACACTACTACTATTCCTACAGTCCTCCCCACCTCAGTCAATGGAAATGGTATCACTTTGCTTGTTCAGGTTTTTGTTCTACCCAGTCTAACACTCCTACTACTTCTCAAATAAGCCAAGCATATTCCTTAAGGCCTATGGACTTGTTGTTCCTTCTATCTAGACTATTTTTCCCTTAGGCGTCACATCACTTTATCTTCCCAAATGTTTTCCTAGCATCAGAACATTCTCTGCCTACCCTATAGAAAAGAATACATCTCAGAATCATTTTCTATTCCCTACTTATAACCATATGGAAGTCTTTATTTTTCTTTGTTATTAATGTTCTCTCCCTCTGTGACAGTGTGAGCTCCATAAAGGTAGGGAACTCACCTATTTTGATAGCTAGAGCAAGATGTGGTACATAATAGACATGCAAATATTTGCAGAATGGATGAATAAATGAATATATCCCCTGTTCCCTATAGCATTGTAGTTTATACATCTGCCTGGACTCTTATACTATATTACAATTATTAGTTAATTTATCTCTCACTAGACTACTCTTAAGGTTAAGAGTACTTTTAAGGTCAAAGCCATGCCTTAATCATACTAATATCCCTGTGCCTAGCAAGTAATTGGCATGTATTAAGCAATGTATGTTTCTTTGTTTATTTGAAAGAAAGTAGAGAGGGGAGTGACATTATTAGCATATGGCAGGTTAGCACAAAGTAACTGGGATTTACCACCTTCTTTCACTTGGAAATTTTTTTGTTAAAGACCAAGATGTCTTTGCTTTTAAAGTAGTCAATAATTTTTTTTCCTCCAAGAGGAACAGTTTAGAAAGTCATGAAAGAACAGGCTGCCCACCTCTAACTTTCGGGAATCACAGTCATGAACCATAGGTAAAGACAGAAACACAGAATTCTAAACACCACGCTGTCCTCCCATCATTCTACACTGAATAATGTGTCTATTCAGAGCTCATAAAATATTAATGATGAAAGGAATCTTGGGTTCAACCCCTATATTTACATATAAGTAAACTGAGACTGGAAGAGATTTTTTTCCCTCCACAGAACAAGTTAATAGCACAGTCAGAATTAAAAATTAATTATCCTTAATCCCAATTTAGTTTTAGTTTTCTAACACACCAAAGCCTCATCATTCCATATTTAAGACCTCATTAATAGATACCCCTAATCTTTCTCTTCATAGATATGAACCTAAACTTCATATGTTAAAATGATAAAAAAAAAAAAATACATCTCACCCATGACTTACAGTTTGGGTAGGGGGTTGCTTAACAGAGCATCAACATGCTAACATGGAAATAAAGAACGTTAGGCTATCGACACTCTGCTCCAGTGGAAATTAAAATTGTCAGCATCAAAGTATACAAGTATAGCTCAAACCATCCAGTTAATTAACTTTTGAGTCCTTGATACTCAGATTTCCCTTTGACTACAGTGGGAAAGATATTGGTGGGTTTGAATTGAGCTCTTGCTACTATCTCTACCCAAAATGCAAGACCTTTTGCTGACAGATCAATACATCTCTCTTCATTTAGACTCATGAATTATTAGGGTATACTTTTTTGGTCATCAATCCTGAAACGAACAAACAAAAACTATTCCCCAAGCTTCTGTGACAATACTTATTTAATTTCCTTCTTTCCTATGGACTGTTCTTTTTTTTATTATTATGATATCATATGGTACTGATACTAAGTGTTGCATTCTCAGCCCTTCTCTCACCTTTCATACTTCACTTACACAATCTCATTCATTCCCACAGTCTAGAATATCTACCCTCTCATGATTCCAAAATCCATGTCTCTAGCTCACTCTCCTAAATACTGTTTCCTATATTCAGTTCCTCATTGCACATAACTACCAGGAAACCTTGAAAGCACCTCAAACTCTACATATTCCAAACTGAAATCTTTATTCCATCCCCTTCACATCTTGTTTTTTCTTTGAAATCTCTGTCTCAGGAAAAGGCAGTATCTTCCACCCAGTCATGCAGCCCAGAAACATGGCAGTCATTATGGATGCTTCACTCTATGCATATTTACCTCTTCATCCTCAGTCCCTCCTTCATATTCAACCAACCACCAATCCTCTGGCTTCCACCTAAAATCCCATGAGATCTCTAGCTCATGGCAAGAGTTTCCGCATTGATATTGAATGTACCATCTCTGTCAGGGTGGTCTCATGAATCTCTATTGTCTTGCACAAACACTTGTATTATACAGACACAGAGGTAGAACTTGCAAGGATCATCTCAGTTACCTCAGAGCAGGAAGGTATATTAATGTTACCATTGTTTTCTGAAGGTGGACAGGCACTTCAGTAACAGAGAGTTTGATGTCAGTCATACATAAAAAGAAGACAGCTAGAACTTTCAAGTAAAAAAGGTGGCTCTCCAAAAATAATAAAAGTGAATAAATATACACACTAAAAGCTATGAAATATTTAATTTATAATAATTTTATCAATATTATTTGAATGTTTACTACAGTCCTGACACTTTGCTAAATATTTTCATGTAGTGTCTTATTTAATTTGTGTTATAACTTTATTAGCATATGGTCGAGTCAGCAAAGTAACCATAATTAATCATCTCTTTTCACTTGGAATATATCCTTTTTTTCCAGCCTAAGATGGCTTCACTTGTAAAATAGTCAAAGGTGAGGAAATTGAGGCCCAGAGAATGTAACTTACTGCTCCAATCACAAAACTTATAAATAACAAAATTGGGGTGAAGCCAGCCTCTCTTAACAGAGAGCTCAAGGGCTCTTATCTCTCTGCAAACCCACATACCTCCTCCTTTATTTGGGAGTCTCTGGACAGGGCAATCTCTTTGTCACTTCTCTCTGTTCATTAAACAGTCATTTCTCAGTTCTCAGGAGTTCCTAGAAGATAACGTACTTCTGTCCACTCACATTCACATATACTCCCCAGAAGTCCCCTGGATCTCCCACAAATTTTTCTAAGAACTGCAGAATCACATCTCCAAGTACCACAATCTCTATTACCAGTGTGTGATATCTGAAATGTGTAGGCTACGTAGTCAGAAATGTTAGATAGGAGGTAGGAAAATGGCCTTGAATGGTGATCACACATTTCTGGAAATCTGGAAAGTAGTATCATCTACAAAAAGGGGTGGTTTTCTTGAAGGGAATGTGTTCATCAACAATGGTCCAAAATGAGCCAAGAGAAGTAGCAGTGCAAAACAGAACTTGGATTTCCCACCCACAAGATGGGTTTGGGTTTTGCCACTTCTCTTCCTCTAACAGCAAAAATAACTGTGAATTAGGAGTTGCTATATTTGGAATGAGAAGGCATGGGGAACTCAAGCTCCTGAGGCCAAGGCAGGAGGTGCATAAAGAGCAGTAATAACAAGTCATGTGAAATCACAACTCATTATCAGCAAGCAGGACAGCTCCGTCTCCACCTGGATGCATAACTCACCTTGAAAAAGCCAGCAAGTAACTTAGCAAAACCCTCAGGATGAGTTCCTGGAAAATACTCCAAAGATAAGCTTCTTCAGAGCAAACATTTATGTGACTTTAAAAAAAAAAAAAAAGAAAGAAAGAAAAGAAAAAGAAAATCTCAGGAGGATGAGAAAAACCAGAGCTGTCAGAGCAGAAAGGAAACAGACTATCCTGTCACACCTTTGAATAAGAAACTGAAGTCCAAAAAGAGAATGGGATTCAGCCAGGGGCACACAGGATGTTGGTAGCCAACAGTTGCTTTTAGGATTAAGATCCAAATCTCAAGGCCCCTGCATTATCTTCCAGTCTCTTTTCTCTACCATAATTTTAACTCATTGCAATTTACTTTTTAGTTTCCCTGATGCAGTATTTCCTAACCTTTTTGATAATACAGAGGAATGCTGGTATTTGTAAGATGCACTGGGGAAAACATACAAAGACTCTTGTGTTCAGATATAATGAGCACTTGGGTCTCAGCCCACCTCCCGCCACCTTCATGGACCTTGGCACCCTAACCAGAATGTTCTGCTGTAATGCATCATGCTTCCCTTGCTCCACACACATTATTCCCCCTTGAAATGCACTTCACCTAGTTAGCTTGCACTACCCCTTCAGTTATCAGCTCAAGAACTCTTTCATCTAAGAAGGCATATCTAAGTCACTGCACCCCTAGGATATTTTGACATGTCCTCCTAAAGAAGTGAATTGTCTTCCTATATTAAAATCCTAAATATACATACACCTAACTCTGGAGCTCCAAGATTCATAAAATAATCACTACTAGACTTAAGAAATGAAATAGACAACAACATAATAATAATGGGGGAATTCAACATTCCACTGACAGCGCTAGACCAAACATTGAGACAGAAAGTCAACAAAGAAACAATGGACTTAAACTACACTCTCGAATGAATGGACCTAACAGATATTTACAGAACATGCTACCCAAGAACTTCAGAATGTACCTTCTTCTCAACTGCACAAACAAGTCTCATTCAATTTTTAAAAATTGAAATCATATTAAGTATTTTTTCACATGACAATGGAAAACTAATAATCAACTCCAAAAGGTACCCACAAAACTATACAAACACATGGAACTGAAACAATGTGCTCCTGAAAGATTTGGGGATTAACAATGAAATCGAGATGGAAATTAAGAAAAATCTTTGAAATGAATGACAAGAGTGACAAAAGTTACCAAAACCTCTGGGATACAGCAAAAGCAGTGCAAAGAGTAGTGTACAGTGCTGGATGCCTACATCATTAGTGAAAGATCACAAATTTGCAACCTAACATCACATCTCAAGGAACTAGAGAAACAAAAAGAAATCAAACTCAAATCTAGCAGAAGAGATAACAAAGATTAAAGCAGAACTAAATGAAATTAAAACAAAAAAAAATCAATGAAAAAGGGTGATTCTTTGAAAATATAAATAAAATTGACAGATCATTAGCAAGATTAACCAAGAAGAGAGAAGATCCAAACAAACTCAATTAGAAATGAAACTAGAGACACTACAGTCGACACCACAAAAATACAAGAGATCATTTGAGAGTACTGTGAACATCTCTATATACAAAAACTAGGAAATCCAGAGGAAATGGATAAACGGATAAATTCCTGGAAACATACAACCCTTCCAAATTAAATAAAGAAGAAACAGAAACCCTGAACAAACCAGTAATAATCAGTGACATTGAATCAGTAATAAAAAGAAAGAAAATTGCCCACGAAGAAAAAATCCCCAGGGCCAGATCAATTCACAGCCAAATTCTACCGTTCAAAGAATTGGTACCAATTCTACTGAAACTATTCTGAGACAGAGAAAGAGGGAATTCCCCCTAACTCATTCTATGAAGCCAGTATCACCCTGATACCAAAACCAAAAAAGAACAAAAAAAAAAAAAAAAAGAAAGAAAAGTAAAGACCAATATCCCTGAGAAACATAGATGCAAAAATCCTCACAAAATACAAGCTAACCAAATCCAACAGCATATCAAAGAGATAATACACCATGATCAAGTAGGTTTTATCCCAGGGATGCAGGTGTGGTTTTATATGCACAAGTCAATAAATATGGTACATCCCATAAACAGAATTAAAGATCATCTCCATTAATATCAAAAAAGCATTCAACAAAATCCAGGATCCATTATAATAAACCCCTTAACAAATTTAGCATAGAAGGGACATACCTCAAAATAATAAAAGCCATATATGAAAAACCCACAACCAACATCACACTGAATGGGGAAAAGTTGAAAGTATTCCTCCTTAGAAGTGGAACAAGACAAGGATGCTCACTTTCACTTCTATTCAAACATAGTATGGAATTCCTAGCCAGAGTAATCAGACAAGAGAAGGAAATAAAGGGCATCCAAATTAGAAGAGAGGAAGTCAAACTGTCACTGTTCATCAATGATATGATTATATACCTAGATACCTAGAAAACCCAAAAGATTCCTCCAAAAGACTCCTAGATCTAGCAAATGAATTCACAAAAGTCTCAGTTACAAAATCAGTGTATACAAATAAGTAGCACTACTATATACCAACAATAATCAAACTGAAAATCAAGTTGAGAATTTAATCCCTTTTACAATAGCTACAAAAAATAAAATAAAATACCTAGGAATATTCCTAATGTAGAAAATGAAAGGTCTTTACAAAGAGAACTACAAAACACTGCTGAAAGAAATCATAGATGACACAAATGAAAACACATTTTATGTTCATGGAGTAGAAAAATCAATGCTGTGAAAATGACCATATTGCCCAAGCAGCCTAGAGATTCAGTGCAATTCATACCAAAATACTATATCATTTATCATAGAATTAGAAAAAAAATTCTAAAATTCATATGGAACCAAAAAAGAGCCTAAATAGTCAAAGCAATCCTAAGCAAAAAGAACAAATCTGGTGGCATCTCCTGACTTCAAATTATACTACAAGGCCATAGTTACCCAAACAACATGGCACTGATATAAAAGTAGACACATAGAACAATGGAACAGAATAGAGAACCCAGAAATAAAGGCAAATACTTAAAGCCAACTGATCTCTTTATGCATACAAAAGCATAAATTGGGGAAAGGACACCCCATTTAATAAATCATTTAATAAATGATGCTGGGAAAATAGAATAGCTACATATGGTAGAATTAAACTGTATCTCTGTCTCTCACCTTATATACAAAAATCAACTCAAGATAGATCAAAGACTTAAATCTAAGATCTAAAACCATAAAAATTTTAGAAAAACATGTAGGAAAAACTCTTCTAGACGCTGGAATAAGCAAAAAATTTTTTACCAAGACCCCAAAAGCAAATGCAACAAAAACAAAAATAAACAAATAGAACCTAATTAATTTTCTTTATCCATTCATTACTGCATAGGCACTTAATTTGGTCTCATATCTTTGCAATTTTTAATTGTGCTGCAATTAACACACATGTGCAGGTGTCCTTTTGATATAATGATTTTTTTAAAGCTTCTGTTCAGCAAAAGAAATAATTGGAGTAAACAGACAACCCACAGAATGAGAGAAAATATTTGCAAGCTATGCATTTTACAAAGGACTAATATCCAGAATCGACAAGGAATTCAAACAAGTCAGCAAGAAAAAAACAAAAACAAAAACAAATAATCCAATTAAAAAGTGGGTAACTGACATGAATAGACATTTTTCAGAAGAAAATATAAAGATGGCCAAACATGAAAAATGCTCAACATCACTAATCAGGAAAATATAAATTAGAACTACAATGAGATAACACTTTACCCCTGCAAGAATGGCCATTATAAAATCAAAAAACAGTACATGTTGGTGTGGATGTGGGAATGCTTATATATTGCAGGTGGGAATGTAAATTCGTACAACCTCTATGGAAAACAGTATGGCAATTTCTTAAAGAACTAAAAGATCTACCATTTGATCCAGCAATCTCACTACTGGAGAAGAAGTCATTATATTAAAAAGGGCACCTGAACATGTATGTTTATTGCAGCACATTTACCAATTGCAAAGAACCAACTTAAGTGTCCATCGACCAGTGAGTGAACAATGAAAACAAGGAATACTACTCAGTACTACTCACTATTCCAGTACACCATGGAATACTACTCAGCCATAAAAAGGAATGAAATAACGTTTTTTGCAGCAACTTTGATACAGAGGCCATTATTTTAAGTGAAGGAACCCAGGAATGGAAAACCAAATGCCACATTTTCTCTTATAAGTGGGAACTAAGCTATGGCTACACAAAGGCAGACTAAGTGGGATAATGGACTTTGCAGACTCAGAAGGAGGAGGCTGGGAGGTGGGTAAAGGATTAAAAAACTATATATTGGGTATTGGGTATAATATACACTACTTAGTGCACATGGGTGCACTAAAATCTCAGACTTCACCACTCTACAATTCATCTATGTAACCAAAACCCACTTGTACTCTAAAAGCTATCGAAATTTTTAAAATTAAAAAAAAAAAACAAAAACTGGTTTGCCTTCCTGTAAAACATCAGTCACTTTGAGAATACATGTGCATTTGTGTGATTCTTTGATCTATATGTATCTTCTGAAGAGAAAGTAGGCTGTCAGATCATAAGAATAAAGACAGTGTTTCTTTTGCTCATGATTATGCCTGCCGTCATTAGCATATAACTTATATTAGGTCCTCAATAAATATTAATTACAAAATGGCCAGAGTTCATATCCCAAGACTTCTAGATAAATACTTTGCCCTAATACGGCTGTTTCTAATCATATTTTTTAAACTTAACAACTATACCTTTTTCCTTCCCATGGAAAATTTCATTAATATTTACGGGAGCAGTACTCTTCAGAGCACACTTTGGAAAAGACTGGGAAGTAGAAAGAGCACAGGTCTAGGTGTTGGCAAACCTAGATTCTAGTTCAAACTGATTATTACTTTCTACAGCCCCGCAGGGAAGTCATGGCCCCTTCTCCTCAGTGGTCTCATCTTTCAACAAACTAGCCCCTTCTAGCCCCATTATTCCATTTCTATGCTGTTAGAATACCTTTCGCACCAATTTTCTTCATTTTTATAACTTATCTCCAAGGTATCTGGTATCCATTGTTTTCTTCTGAATACAACTATTGAGCTGTCTGTTTCCAGCCTTCCCAAGGTCTTTCTCCCTTTTAGAACTGACTTGTTCCACTCACTTGGGGATTCTGATTTCTTCTACAGTTGCTCCATTCAACCCAGTGATATTTAGCTTAAGGGGTAGTTTGTAGCTGGGTGTATTAGTCCCTTTTCATGCTGCTGATGAAGACATACCCAAGACTGGGAAGAAAAAGAGGTTTAATTGGACTTACAGTTCCGCATGGCTGGGGAGGCCTCAGAATCATGGCAGGAGGTGAAAGGCATTTCTTACAACGCTGCAGCAAGAGAAAATGAGGAAGAAGCAAAAGCAGAAACCCCTGAGCAACCCATCAAATCTCATGAGACTTATTCACTCGCACGAGAATAGCATGGGAAAGACCAGCCCCTGTGAGTCAATTACTTCCCCCTGATTCCCTCCCAAAACACGTGCGAATTCTGGGCGATACAATTCAAGTTGAGATTTAAATAGGGACACAGCCAAACCGTATCACTGGGTAGATTAACACTGAATAGGGAAGCATTATTATTTTAATAAGTGTTCTTCATTTCTTAATTCAAAATGGGAGAATTAAAGAACCATGGCGTAGAGAAGACATTTTGGGAAAGGTAAGACCTTGCAGTGACACAAGTAGCATTTTGGATAGCTCTCTATGTATGATTGATGCTGAAAACAGATACTATAATAAGCAAACCAATGAGTTCCAATAAGCGTATGGCTCAGTGAGTCTTCTCAGCTAAAACCCAAACTATGCTGTTTCCCCAAGGGTAGGAAGGTACCCAGAGGGTAAGTCTGTTGAGTCAGAAGGAAGATGGATTGGGCTGATGTAGACCTGGCAAAGCCTGCAAGGGTACTGCAGAGGGGAAGATAGATGCCAATCCAGTTCAGAACACACAGCAAGAACATTGGGAATGCTGTAGCAGAGAGGAAAGGAGGAATCCAACCCAGATGCCTCACAGCTGGAAGTAAAAGCTGCTCATTGCTAGAATGTTATGAAGCAAATGATACACAGGAGTGGAAATTCACCTGTCCCTAGAGGTAAGCAGTACCCTTGCATTATCACTGAGTTTGGATTAGCTCTCTCACGTGAAAGTCCCTTTAGGATCTGATGAATTAGAAAGCAGCTCCCTCAGACAGCTCATCTGAAGAAAAGCTTTATAGGGCCAAGGAGCCTCTCAACCCTGTGGTAAGTAAGGCTCCAGATCCACCAAAGTGAATACTCCACAGACCCCATTCTCTTAAGTACTCTTCAGATTCCAGAACACAACCTAGTCCAAGATCCACTCTCAATAACTTTCCCTCTATAGCAGGAATTGGCAAACTTTTTTATGTAAAGGGCCAGAAAGTAAATATTTTCATCTTTATAAGCCATTCTGTGTCACAACTACTTACTTGTGTCAGGGTAGCATCAAAGCAGTCACAGACAATATGTAAATGACTGAGCGTGGCTGTGTTCCAATAAAACTTCATTTACAAAGTGAAGTAGTAAGCTGAATTTAACTCATGGGCTGCTATTTGCCAATTCCAGCTTTACAGAAGTTAAGGCAAAACATTCAACACCTCCCCTCTTTCCATTTGCATAAACCTGGTACTCCACCAGGAAAGATCTCTGAAGTCCCCTAACCCACAGAGTTGGATTAACTGCCCTAATCCATGAGTTCTTTACTCTCCCAGGCTATACCTTACCCTAGCTCTTTAGTAAAACTTAATCACAGCCAAACCTTTGGGCTTTATTCATTCAGTGTTCTAATTTTAGGACACAAGACAGCAAGTATAATGGCACAGTGGGAAAGAGCACTGTAGATGAAACAGAGGATTACCAATGGTATAAATAGTTCTGCCATGTCTACCATTAAGAAAACTGGACTCAAGAATCTTACTCCTTAGCTTTATGTCCTACTAGACTAGGGATTAATGACCAGAGACAAGATGATTACAGGTGAGGGAGTTACTGACAGATTTTATTGATTAAAAATGTGAATAAGAGTATAAAACAAAAAAACAGAGAAAGATGCACTGCCTTAGACTAGCAGTCATAAGCCCAGAGACCAGTCATGGATATGACTCATTGTCCTTAGGTCTTGAATTAAGTCTCTCAGAGCAATTTTTCTCATTGGGGCAACAAGTGGACACATCCTGTCAGCTCCCTAAATAGCATGCTCTAAAGACTTGGTAAGCTTTTGGAAAAACTCAAACTTTTTCTTGTCTCTTATGACTTTACCCTTCACAAGTTACTCTGAAGCCATGGGTTGCATAACACATCCCCTTCTTACCCACAGACCTCTATGCAGCATTTTCTTCTTGCTAGATTATTACCTAGACTCCATCTCCACCTTGCCTCTCAATTTTGTTTATCCTTCTAGTGTTTAGTTAGACATCTGTCTTATATTTTTCTTGGCTCCCTAAAACTGGATTTGATGTTCCTTTTTAAAAATAAGCCCATATAACTCACTTTCTCTATTATTATTCTCACAGCACATTACTATACTTGCTTGTTCACCCTACTAGGCAGTGAGTTATCTGAGCACCATAATGTTTTGCAGTCTTCATTGTATCACCAAAGTTTAGTACTCTTCCTAACATATAGCAACAGCTCAATTTGCTGAACTAGCTAATTAATAAGATGGGACTCTGTCTTTTTTCTTCCACACAAAGGATTCTTGTGATTATATTGGGCCTACCCTGATAATCCAGGATAATCTCCTTAGTTTAAAGCCAGCTAATTAGCAACTTCCATCTATCATTTTAATCCCCCCTTGTCATATAATATAACACATTCACAGATTCCAGGGATTAAGACATAGCCATCTCTGAGGCCATCATTCTGCCTACTGTACTGTATAAAGCCAAGGAGTGACTTTGTAGCATGCAAAGTGACAGAAGAGGCCAGGTGCAGTGGCTCATGCCTGTAATCTCAGCACTTTGGGAGGTCGAGGTGGGTGGATTGTTTAAGTCCGGGAGTTTGAGACCAGCCTGGTCAACATGGTGAAACCCCATCTCTACAAATAATGCAAAAATTAGTCAGGCGTGGTGGCACATGTTTGTAGTCCCAGCTACCTGGGAGGTGAGGTAGGAGAATTGCTTAACCCTGGATGGGGCGGAGGTTGCAGTAAGCTGAGATTGCACCACTGTACTCCAGCCTTGGTGACAGGATAGGATCCTGTCCCAAAAAACAAAACAAAACAAAAAACAAAGTGACAGAAGAACAGTAAAACAAATGAGTAAAAGAGGAAACTATAATGTAAGATTTAAGAGTCAAAACTTTGAAGTTATACCATCTGGGTTCAAATCCTAATTTGCCCCTCACTAGCAGTGTGATGCCCAATCATTAAATAGTAATGATAACAAAGTACATACTACAGGGTTGTTTTGAAGAATGGTTGAAGGTTAAGCAGTCTACCTAATATCTGGTTCATACAACAGTAGACACTCAATTAACATAACTATTATTGGATGTATGTGTAAATATACATGAATATATATATACACACACATACAAGCATACCTTGTTTTATTACACTTTGCTTTATTACATTACAATTCACAGATATTGTGTATGTGTGTAGTTTTACACAAATGGAAGGTTGTGACAAGCTTGCTTTGAGCAAGTCTATTGGTGCCATTTTCCTATACCATGTGCTCACTTCATGTCTCCGTGTCACATTTTGGTATTTCTTGCAATATTTCAAATTTTTCATTAGGATTATATGTTTATAGTGGTCAATAACTTTGAAATTACTATTGTAATTGTTTGGGGGTGCCATGAATTAGGCTCATAGAAGATGGCAAACTTAATGTGTGTGTTCTGCCTGCTCCACTAGTGGGCCATTACTCCATCTCTCCTTCTCCTCAAGTCTCTTTATTTCCTAAGTTACAACAACATTGAAGTTAGGACAGTTAATAACCCTACAGTGGCCTCTAAGTGTTCAAGTGAAAGGAAGAGTAGCATATCTTTCACTTCAAGTCAAAAGCTAGAGATGATTAAGCTTAGTGAGGAAGGCGTGTCAATAGCCAAGACAGGCCAAAAGCTAGGCCTCTTGTACCAAACAGACAAATTATGAATGCAAAGGAAATGTTATTGAAGGAAATTAAAAGTCTTACTCCAGTGAACACACAAATGATAAGAAAGCAAAACAGCCTCATTACTGATATGGAGAAAGTTTCATCCACCTGTATAGAAGATGAAACCAGCCACAATATTACCTTTAGCCAAAGCTTAATCCAGAGCAATGTTATAGCTCTTTTCAATTCTGTGAGGACTGAGAAAGATGAGGACTCTACAGAAGTAAAGTTGGAAGCTAGCATAGGTTGGTTCATGAGGTTTAAAGGAAAAAGCTCTCCCCATAACATAAAAGTGAAGGTGATGCAGCAAGTGCTGATGTGGAAGCTGCAGCAAGTTATCCAGAACTGGCTGAGATCTTTAATGCAGGTGGCTATAGAAAACAACACATTTTTCAATGTGATGAAACAGCCTTCTACTGGAAGAAGATGCCATCTAGGACTTTCATGGAGAGATGTCAATGCCTGGCCTCAAATCTTCAAAGGGATTCTCTTATTAGGCACCAATGTAGCTGGTGACTTAGACACCAATGCTCATTTATCACTCTGAACATCCTAGAGCCCTTAAGAATGGTGCTAGATCTTCTCTGCCTGTGCTTTACAAAGGAAACAACAAAGCATGGATGTCAGCACATCTGGTTACAGTATAGTTTACTGAATATTTTAATCCTACTATTGCGATGTACTGCTTGAAAAAAAGATTCCTTTCAAAATGATAGTATTCACTGATACTGTGCCTAGACACCCAAAAGCTCTGATAGAGATGTATGAGGAGAAAAGTGTTGTTTTCATACCTGCTAACACAACATACGTTCTGCAGTCCATGGTTTGGGGAGTAATTTTGACTTTCAAATCTTATTTAAGAAATACATTTTGCAAGGCTATAGTTTCCACAGGTAGTGGCTCCACTGAGGGATCTGGGCAAAGTAAATTGGTAATCTTCTGGAAAGGATGCATTATTCTAGCTGCTACTAAAAATATTCATGATTCATGGAACGAGGTCAAAATATCAACATTAAAAGGAGTTTGGAAAAAGTTGATTACAACAATCAAGGGTAGGAGTTCAAGATGTCAGTGGAGGAAGTAACTGCAGATGCAGTAGAAATAGAATGAAAACTAGAACTAGAAGTACAGCCTGAAGATGAGACTGAATTGCTGTAATCTCATGATAAAACTTGAATGGATGAGGAGTTGCTTCTTATAAATGAGCAAAGAAAGTGGTTTTCTGAGATGGAATCTACTCCTGGTGAAGATGCTATAAACTTCGTTGAAATGACAACAAAATGTTTAGAATATTACATAAACTTAGTAAATAAAACAGTAGCAGGGTTTGAGAGGACCGACTAATTTTGAAAGAAGTTCAAAGTTCTACTCTGGGTAAAATGCTATGAAACAGCATTGAATGCTGCATAGAACTCTTTCATGGAAGGAAGAATCAAATGACACACATACATATGTATAATATAAACGAATGAGAGGAAAGAGAGATACATAGAAAGATAAGGTTGGGGTTGAGGGGAGCAGGGAAGGTGTTATGACCTCTAAAGAAAGAAAAAAATCAAAAACCACATACTAAAATGATAATGGGAATTATTTTTGCAAGAAGAAAGATGGTAATATAGGTAATTTGTTTTGAGATTTGTATTGTTTTAGCTTATTTATATGTTTATTTTCCTCAAAATATATAAGAATTATTAGTTATTAAACATACACTTACAGTTAAATAAGGAAGTTCCTGGTGCAAGGTGTGGTACATAATAGAAACTCAAGATACGACTATCATTATTATTATTACCACTATTGTCATTGAAGAGAGATAGCACAGAAGCCTCTGAACGAAGAATTTTAAGTTAGAATAAAGTTTGATTCTTCTCTCTTACTAACCATGTTGCCTAGGACACACTAATGCAGCTATGTTTCAGTTTTCTTGTCTGGTAAGTAAGGATATAAGTGCCAACCTCAGTAAGCTATGTTGAAGAGATGAAGTTAGCTAACAGAGTATTTTATTAGCAAAATACGTGAGACACGGTGAGCACTTGATAGAGAGAAACAACTTGTAATATCCTATTATGATTAATTTGTAAAACTCTTCTACTTTTTTCAAATCTTTTCTCCTGATCACATCTAGTTCCTTCTCCATTCCTGCCCAGGTTGGGCCTTGCATGGGTTCTTAACTCCGGCTTCATCTCAGACTTCTGGTCAACATCCCTTGGTCTTGTTTCCAGTTGCCTCGATCCTTCCATTAAGTCACCAGAGTTGCAAAATCCATTTATTTTGTGACTACTTCTTGCTCAGCTCACCAGGGAAACCTGACCTGTCACTTGCCTTTGATCTAAAACCATCTCTTACCAATTATTGTGATACTGGGGAACCAGCAAAAATAGAGCCTTATAGGTAGATACAGGAGCAAAGCCGATTGAAGAAGGAAATTTGGTCATTGAAAAAAGAGAGCAGCAGAATTTTTTTCTGTTCTGGAACTGCTAGAAGACTCAAAGTGCTGACTGGCCTGCTTTATCAGACACCTTTGCCTGAGGGTTTAAATCATTCTAATTGCTCTGGATTCCTAGGAGGCCAGGAGGCTGCTCAGAACTGTTGAGGTCAGCCTGCTTGTGCTTGCCCTTTTTGTTGTTGTTGTTGTGTTTGTGTGTGTGTGTGTTTTAGAAAAAATGTAAACTATATAAAGGTAGCTTCAGCCCAGAAAGGCAGGAGAATGCTTTCAAACACAGTAGTGGGCAGAAAGAAAAAACAAACTTGAAGGAGGAAACAGTATGTGATGGTTAAGATTGAATGTCAACTTGATTGGATTGAAGGATGCAAAGGATTGTTTCTGGGTATGTCTGCGAAGGTGTTGCTGCCATTAACGTTTGAATCTGTGGACTGGGAGAGGAAGACCCACCCTCAATGTAGGTGGGCACCATCCAATTGATGGCCAGCATGGCTAGAAAAAGCTAGAAAGACTTCCAGCTTTCCTCTTTCTCCTGTGCTGGATGCTTCCTGCCCTTGAACATCAGACTCCAGGTTCTTGGGCCTTTGGACTCTTGGACTTACATCAGAGGTTTGCTAGGGACTCTTAGGCCTTTGGTTACAGACTAAAGGCTCCACTGTCAGCTTCCCTACTTTTGAGGCTTCGGGACTCAGACTGAGCCACTATTAGCATCCTTGCTCCTCAGTTTGCAGATGGCCTATCTTGGGACTTTACCTTGTGATCCCGTGAGTGAATGCTCCTTAATAAACTTGCTTTCATATATATATATGTGTGTGTGTGTGTATGTATATATTTTATATATTATATATTATATATGAATATATAGTATATATTCATATATATTTATTTGTGTATATATACACAAATACATATGTATATACATATATATGTATGTGTGTATGTGTGTGTGTGTGTGTGTGTATATGTGTATATATATATCTCCTATTAGTTCTGTCCCTCTGGAGAATTCTAATACACAGTGTAAATCTATCCAAATATTTTAGATTATTTAAATGTTCTCCTCTGTACACTCATTGAACTGAAATAATTCTCTTTAATATACTCTAAGCCTCTTTTATTATGCAATTTATCAATTTTACAACAAATGTTTATTGAATGCCTACTATGTGCCAGACAACATTTTGTACATTCAATATACTTCACTTGTATTAACTCATTTAATTTTCATGGTACCTTTGAAGTAATTATTATTATACCCATTTTATAGGTAAGAAAACTGACAAAGATTATATTAGTTGCCCAAGATAATACAGAACCAGAATTTATTACAAATGCATACTTATAATCACATACTGCATAAAATCTTAATTTCTAAATAATGCTTTTTTTACTTGTATATTTAAAGAAACAAATTAATTTTCAATTCAAACATCTTGGATATCAGTTTTGTGGTCATGCCTGGAACCACTTTTGAATCATCTAACATAATATTCCAGGCTTCATTTCTGCCTAAGCTGTTCTTTTTGAATCTGTGTTTTATTCTGATTTATATAGAATTTGAAAATGTTACCAAAACTCCTAACCAAGTATTTGAACAATATTTGAACTTTTCATCTATGCATTCAAAATCTCCCATACAACTTATGATATTGATTTTTAATTTATCAAAATAATGTATGTATATAGTTGAAAATACAATGTAGTACTATAAAACTATATATTTTAAAACTCTAAAACTTATACATTTTTGTTTGAAACTAGACTTTTCCCAGCTTCCTTATTGCCCAGACACATTGATTCCTCCCCACTCCCTTTGGTATTTATGTCTTCATTGCCATATAATATGCTTTTTTTTTTTTTTTGATTTACCAAAATTAGACAAAATCTATTGTCTTCCTATTGTGAAAAATGAAGATTTAGTATTCTTCTAACACTAGTCTTCCATTTGTTTCCAACCTCTCTTTTCCAATTAGTTAGATAACTTTTGGCTAATAGCCAGAGTTTATGTCAATGTGAATAAGTATATATTGTTTCCCGCTGAGAAATTATAAATGATGACATTTTCTTTTATATGAATTTCCTAGGGTTAATAATTTACTTATTTTTTCTTTTGTTACTTCTATGCACACCTATTATTATATCTCTCAAACACTCTGACTTTGTAGAGTATACATTCAGCATAGTCAACTGTATTTGGTACTTATTTATTTCATCATTTTCTGAAAGACTGAACACCTATACCCATCCATCCTCCTTCTTATATATTTAAGTTGGTGCTTTCCAGGAATGCTGAACATTTTTTTTTCCTAGGACATTCTTTTGCTTCCTTTCAAGGAAATTCTTTATCTCACTTCTCAATTAGATCTCCTGTTTCTTGGATACCAGGTCTTCCATCTTTCCAGTTGCTTCCACATTTCAATGAGCACGTCTTCCATGGCTTCCCAAGATGTTATGGGTAAACTCCCTGTGCAACTTTGCGTACATACTTCACACTTGATTGATGATTTAGCTAGGTATAAAAATCTAGATTGAAAATATTTTGCCTTCAAATTTTTTTAATTGCTTTTCTAATTTTAGCTAACATCTAGTTTAGTGTTTCTATTCCTGATTCCTCTACTCCCCCCTCCTTCTTGGCTATGCACTATAAGCTCTTTTTATCTTATTGTGTTGAAACCTTATAATAATGATGCAAGGGGTGAGGTTAGGACTTTCAAGCTAGAAATATCTTATTCTGGCCTAGGAATCTGTTTTTCTGTATTATCTCTTTGTCCTTTATTCTTCCTTTTGTGTGGGATGGTGATAATTCAGTAGTGGTTCTTTAATTTTATTCTCTTATTTTCTAACTCTTTGTCTTTTATTCTACTTTATATGTTTCCTTAACTTTGCCTTCCAATTGTCTTCTGAGTTATTTACCCCTGACCAAGACTAATCTAATGACTCAGCACTGACTGCCTGGTTCCATTTCTGCCTCTGGTGCTTAATATTTAAACGACTTTTTGCAAGTTATTTAACTTAGATAGACTTAGTTTTTTCTCAGAGAAAAAACTACCTACCTAGCTCTCAGGGTTGTCATGAGGATTAAATGAGTTAAGATTAAATTTTAGAAGACTGCCTGACACATAGTAAATGCTACCAAGCTCATTTAAATAATTATAGGCTTCTCCAGTTCCAGCTGTCAATAATACTGGTAAGTAATATGAAATATTAATATATTTAATATATTTTATATTCACGAATAATATGAATATATAAAGCTATACCTCATGTTAATTCTAACTTTGTTTTCCTTATTTCTGATGCCCATTCATTCCTTCTAAAAATTGAAAGCAGCATTTACCTGTCTATTTTGTCTCCTCCATTCCAAGGTCATAATGATTATCCCCACAACCCCACACACATATACCTATCTTAAGGCAATTCCCTTCAGCTATTTTTCACTTAGACTATGCCACATTCGGCATCTTGGCCATAATTCTCCACAGGAAACACTCAGAGGAGAATAACCCAGGTTATTAAAGAGGACTCTGAATCTTGCCATTTAAAGAATACTTGAAAAACTGGATGTTCTTATCCCAGATAAAGGATGACAAAGTAGAGCAAGTAAATGTTTTACCCTTGCCTGTTGTGGGGACCCACTTAGAACTGCCGAGGTGGTATGAAGCTTATTTTAAACTGAAGACATTTAGGATTCAACAGATGCATAAAGAAGCCCTCTTGGAGCTGTACTTATCTAATCAAAAGCAAAGCCTTCTGGGAAATGAGGCTGCCATGAATTCCATCTCCAGGCTGGCTTTTACTCCCATGAAGGAGACCAAGAATGAACCTATCAAAAATTCTGTTTCTAGAGTAGTTTTATGACCTTGGAGAAGACACAAAGACCACTCACACCTGCACACCACGCACAAAGCATTATGACAATTTTCCTGTCTCCTGTTTGCTCTTCCCAAAACCCATTTGTTCTTCCTATAGAGGCGTTTCACTACCACTCCTTTTTTCCTAAGTTAGGTATGTAAACCTCAAGCTTTAACCATGTATGAGCCACTTTTGTTAACTCCTGTATGCGTACAAATGCATTTCTTTTCTCCTGTTCATCTGTCTGCTGTCAGTTAAACTTACAGGTGCCCAGACACAGAAAGTTTTCCTTCCTGACACTGCAGCATCCAGTCCCCTTCAGTCACTAGTAACTCTCTTGTTCTCCTTTAAAAACCCATTCTTTCCTCACTATCAGTTTATATGGTTCAAGTGGGACTGACTCCACCCATTGGCTCCAGGAATTAACACATAACATGGATCCAGGAGGCGTCATTTGGCCTGGTCAGAGCTTCAAATGCCCTTGTTTCATTGACTGGCTGAGGGATGGGTCTAATGCAGTAAAATCAATAATTTTGGGACTCTTGTGGATTTATTGGGAAAGACAAGCTTTTTTCCCCAATGGTGTAGCATGTGACATGATTTTGACCACATAAAGAAATCCTGTTGTGGCACTGAAGTCAGCACAGAGGAAAAACAGAGAAGGACAGACAGATTACTAACCATGACATTTAGCCCTCAATACACTTATAATTGAAGCTATAAACCATGGAATTTTATATGAGCTAATAAATTTCCTTTTTTTTTTTGTAAGCCAGTTTGAGTTGGGATTCTATCATTTTCAAGCAAAAGTCCTGACTAACTCGGTGGGCATGAAAGCTGCCTTTATGGACATCAAGTAAGAGCGTACTTGAACTGAATTCATTTCCTGGGAAAACATTTATCTCATGTCTGTTATGTGCAACAGTCTTAAGGATTTCTGAAAAACTCTAGTTGTGATAATTCATTCATAAACTGACCTTGGCCTAGATAATAAAGGGACCTTTTATTAAGCCTAACACTTGAAAAAAGTCTTCTTTAAAGGGGATAGGATTAAAGGATAATCTCTTCTACTCAGATAAATATTTATAGTCATCAAGTTTTTATTTTCTTTCCCACAGTAAGGTAGATGCTTTAAAAAGGAAAAAGAACTTGCTTAAGAAACTCCAGAGTATAGAAAGATTTTTAAAAGAAAATGTAGCATAAAAACATAGACCCTGAAATCAGACTCATCAGTTTTAAACCCTGATTCTACCATTTATAAGCTGTATGCTCTTAAATAATTTACTTAACCCTTTTATGTTTCAAGTTCCTCAGTTGTAAATTATCAGAAACTGTCACAACTCACAGACTGTTGTGAGGATTAAATGAAATACCGTATGTAAAGAATTTAGCATTTTCTTCTGGCACAGATATTATTACTGATAACATCACCAATAAATTGGGTTTGAATCTAAACATGCTCCTTCCAACAAAATGCTAGATTTGATATGATTTTTTCCTCATTATGTTCTATTTCAAATTTTGTTTTCTCTCTGAAGTACTTAAAAGAAAAATCTGTCCTCTCTCTGGCTTAGGTTGGTAATATTAATAACAGGCTTTGACTGAGAGCCTTTAGAATACTGAGAACTATTTTTCAAAAAGTTAGAATAAATGTCAGCACCCTGATAGGAGAAAGATTTTTTTTTCTATGCAAATAGGTGATAAAGACATTTCTGTGGGGTGTTTACCCTTGGCCCTCTCAAACCACCAAATAGGCAGTCACCTACTCTGGTTTAAAATATATGTAGAGGGCTGGGTGTGGTGAGTCACGCCTGTAATCCCAGCACTTCTGGAGGCCTAGGCAGAAGAATCATGAGGTCAAGAGATCGAGACCATCCTAGCTAACATGGTGAAACCCCATCTCTACTAAAAATACAAAAAAGTTAGCTGGGTGTGGTAACATGCACCTGTAGTCCCAGCTACTTGGGAGACTGAAGCAGAAGAATCACTTGAACCTGGGAGATAGAGGTTGCAGTGAGCCATGATCACGCCACTGCACTCCAGGCTGGGCGACACAGTGAGACTCCATCTCAAAAAAATCAAAACAACAACAACAAAATATATATATATACACACACACACACACAAACACATACACACACACAAGTATATATATATGTGTGTATATATATACACACACACATATATATCTATGTGTATATATACATGTATATATATGTAGAGAGAGTCAAGTTTCAAGGTAACTTCTAAGATAGTCGTACATTTGTGGGTATAACTGATCCCTTACTCACAGCTATCAGGAACATGCTCTTTCATTAAAAAATAATAATAATAATAAAGAAGAGACTCACCAAACATCTCTGAAAGCAATTACCCAAAGACATCACCATAAATCTCAGATCCATAAGCATCACCAAAATTGAATAGGGTTGGTGGCGTGGGTTTTCTTTTTGGGGCAATAAAAATGTTCTAAAATTGACTGTGGCAATGGTTGCACACATCTGTGAATATTCTAAGAACCATTGAATTTTATGCTTTAAATGAGTGAATTGAGAAATGCAAATTATGTCTCAACAAAGCTGTCAAAAAGAAAAATGAGTGGAGTTGCCCAGCCTGGTTCTCTTGGCCCACATCTATACAAGTATTGCACAACCATGAACATGACAGCAAAACAATGAAAGACAGCACCAACTAATACTTGAACTGATTGCTATGTAACAAGCACTTTGATAGTCATTTTGTTATCTCATTTAATTATCACAACAAATCAATAAGCATTATTCCTATTTCCATTTGTCAGAAAACAAAAGCTCAGGGTGGTTATCCTGACCAAGGTCACAGTCAACAGGGTCAGGACCTAAATTTGTCATTAGTCTCACCCTCAAACCCATATTCGTGACCACCAAATAGATAATATTCCCCTATGTAGAACTCCCACTTTTGTCAAGTTCCTATGTACAAATAAAACTGTTTGCAATTAGCATAGGCTAGAATCCCAGGATGGGCAGCAGTTTGATTTGGGGCTAGAAAACATTGGGTTCCACTGTTGGGAGGATGACAAACACACAGACATGCATATGTATATATATCCCTAATCTTCTGGGTTAGAAAACAGAATTTTTAAATAATTGCAAGTAATAAAAAGAGCTTTTTATTTAACTTATTTAATGAAAATAACTTTAAAATGATCAATTGTTTTACATTTAATCAAATTGTTTTATTAAATAGATTTTATTTCATATATCTAATTTAGCTGCACTCTCACTTTAGTCAAATTCTGTCAACTGATTTGGAAATGTATCCCTTATGCTAAAGAACTGATGAGTGTGTGCACATGAGTTTATAAAGACTCAGGAAAACACCCCTCATCTGTACAGCATTAAACCTAAATGAGAAATCATAAATGATCCAGTCCAATCACTATTTCCCAGGTGAAAAGAAATTAGGGCCAAAGAGGACATTCTGAACCTCCTACCAAAAGGAGATATCAAAAACTAGATTTATCTAACTCTAGGAGAATAGCAAGTTTTGGCAATGTTATATAGAAGCAATTGCTCTGATTTTTCTCACTTTCGGTGTTTCAAGTACAAATGTTTGGCATGTTCCTATTAAATGTTCTCCAACATTTTCATCACCAAAAACCTAATATATTATCTCTCTACAGTCTCCATTTGTTGTGGTGTCTGTAATTTACTTTAAAATACTTCAGTGTGAACTGTGTGATGTATATATGTCTGTGTGAGTTAGTTTTAGTTTATAACCTGAGAATAGCTAGTTAATGTTTTTGATATCTTCATGGAGAATACATGCTCTAAGGATGGTGTTTGAAAGACAATCAAAACTCACACAGGATTTTAGCTACCTTTATCTCCAATGATAATCAAGTTTGGGTAATTAGCATAAGAGATTATTAGAAACATTTTTCTATAAAGACATGTAAGAATACAGTAAGCCTAGAAACAGACAGTCTTCAGAATGGTGCCTAAGATTAGGATTCAGAAATATGTCTCAGTTCAGATACTGGTGCAGAGAATTTGTGTCACTTGACTCCAGCTGCAGGGTTAGAGGTTCCCAGGACTCAGCCTCAACTATCTCCAGTAAACTTTAATATAGTCAGAACTTTATTTTAAAAAACATGATTCATAGCTATTTGCACGTCTACTTATATTTGTGGCAGATAAGAATTGCTTTCTGATTGCACGTAGCTCAGTTTTAGCATCATGGAGGAAGAAATCTGTAAATCCTTACATATCTCTAAATCATGGAGGCTATTGACATTAACAAAAATCACCCAATTATCATGAGTGACTAAATTAGCATAGGCCAGTTTGCAGGAGCACTTTTTGAAATATTTGGTGTTTGAATAGTGCCTGTTAAAGTATTATCAGGATGTTTTAGGGCTGCATTCAAGAGTCAATTAGGGAATAGACCCTAATCCAATGGTTCCTAAGCCTATTTGAGCTGAAAATACCTGAAGAGGTTTTGAAAACACAGATGACAGCCTCGCCCCAGAATTACTGAATCAGAATCTCCAAGTATGAGACTTAGATATCTATATTTCTCATAGTTCCCTCAGTGGTTCTTATAAAGTTAGACACACTAATTCATGAGCCAGTTGGCTTTTGGAAATCACATAACAAAATAACCCTTAAAGTTTCTTCTGTAATTCTATGTCTATATTACTCCTAGTTCAAAAAGCTCTTGAAGCATTGCTTGAAATATCTGTACTAGAGAAGCACAGACAGAGACAGGAAGAGAGGAAAATGATGGATCCTGGAGAGGGAAGATAGGTATCAGGAAATGGGGAGATGCTACAAGAATTCTAATTAAGGATCTCCTTACAATCTGGGATAATGACAAGGACCACTAGACAGACACCTTCCTTTCCTTGGAACTGAGAAATCAATCATAAGCTAACAGCTTACCTTTGCCAACTCTCAGTTAAATCCCTGGCTAGAGTTTATCTTGAGCAAATGAATTCTAGTTATTCCTCCTAACTCTTGTTGGCAGAACACAGGACATTTACCATCTGTTCAGCTTTGCACTGGCAATAGGTAAACACTGCCTATTTCCCCAAGGCAATGAGCAGAAAGAGGTAACAAATCACAGTAGAGCTAAGGGTGGGGCTTCGATGTCTGGCTGAGTTACTCCACTGAGAAGGATTTCTGCAGCTGTAGTGGCTTGCTTAGCTAGCTGGGATGAGGACCTGATTCCTACACACCAGTGCAATTCTATGATGGTGGAAAGTTATAAATCTTTCTTATATTTGTTCTGAACCTTTACATTTTCTTCAAATGTTTGGATGAACTTTAAACCTATGGTTTACTGGGAAGTTACTTTGGTCAAGTCCTCTGCAATCATGACTGAAACCCAATATTCTCTGCTCTCAGGAAGCTTACAACTTAGCACGGAAAACAATTCAACAGGTAATCAACAATGTTCTAAGTACTCTGACAGGGATAGCAGTTGCCCTGAAGGCACCTAGGAAGGGTTGCTTAGCGGAACTGGAATGAGCACTGTCACAAAAGGCTTTGCCAAGGTTTTACTTAAACAGAGACGTTTATGAGTTAGCTGGTAGAAAGAAAGAGCATTATCTGAGAAATCACAAATATAATCAACCATGTCATGTGCCTGGAGCATAGAAACAAAGGTAGACAGAGGCAAGAGTTGAAGCTAAATGATACTCTGAGTTTGAGTAATGAAGGTATTCTCAGGCCATGCTAACGAATTGGCATTTTACCCCAACGGCAATAGGAAGACTTTGAAGGGTTTTAAGTCTGAGAATAATAAGATGAGACTTACCGTCTGCCTACAGTCTCCTATCCTAAATGTTTTCATTTATTATTCATTCAACAAATATTATCAGCATGTCTTATATTTGATAGTACTGCTATAGAAAGAGATATAGTTTTGGATGAACAGAAGAGACCTATGTTCTCATGGAGCAGGAGAAACAAACCCACACACTTAGAAGATAATGTCTGATGGTGATATGTACTGTGAGGAAAATAAAATGACTGACTGAGGCAGAGTGTGCAGGGCTGTTTTTGGCAGTACAGTTAGAAAATGCCTCTATGGCAGTAGAGTCACAAAATATCTCTCTCTACAGGGGTTTGAGATTAAATAGTCTTATGAATATCTGGGTAAAGGGTATTAGAGGCAAAGGAAACAGCAAGAACAAAAGCCCTGAATTAAATAGAAACCTGGGCTGTTAAAGGAAAAGAAGGAATGTTAGAGTCACTTCAATGTAATGGGCAAGAGTAACAGTGTAAAATTGGACTGGAGAGGTAATAATGGAACACTTACTCCCATGGGTGTTGGGAATACAGCATTGAACTTGAGAGAACCTTTTCTCTTGATATACTCCTTTCTTCCTACTCTGCCCTTTCTGTTTGATTTTTCCTAGCACACACACTCTCTCTTTATTTCTTTATTTATCCTCAGGATTCTGGTCCCTTCTGATGTCCTCCAGGAATAAGGTGACCAACTCATCTTATTTTTCTAGGACTTGCCCAATTTTAAACCAGAAGGCCCCACATCCTAGGAACCCTCTCAGTCTCAGACAAACAAGGACAATCGATCACTCTATGGAGGACGCCTACCCCATCACCCCAGCCTCAGGATCTCACAGATACTCAAGACCTATTTCCCATGCCATTGTTTCTCCAGAGATGGGTGTGGAGAGACAGACAGCACCCAGATTATCAGGGGCTTGTGGATCATAGCAAGAAGTTTGCACTTTATTCAAAGGACAGAGGGTGTATCCCTAAAGCATCAATAATGTTATATTACTTATCTACTGCTATGTGACAAATTTCCCCTCGAAAAATATTGATTAAAAAAACAGAATAACTTATTTTTCTCTCACCAGATTTTGTGGGCCAGGAATTCAGATGTGGCTTGACTGGACAATTCCGGCTTGAATGTCTCGTAAGGCCGCGGTAAGACTTCGGCCAAAGCTACAGTCATCTGAAGTCTTCGCTGGGCTGGAGCATCTGCTTCCAAAGTGCCTCCTTCATATGACTGTGAGATTGGTGCTGGCTTTTGGAAAACCTCAGTTCCTCTCCATGTGGACCTCTCCACAGGGTTACCTGAATGTCCTCACACCATAATGGCTGGCTTCCTCCAGAACAAGTGATCAGGATAGAAGCTCAGTACCTTTTATCACCAGACTCAGAAATCGTACAATGTCCCATGCTATCAATGGTGTTCTTTTGGTTACAGCCTTGATTCATCAGAGTACAAATACCAGTAAGTGAGAATCACTGGGGGATATCTTAGAGACTGGTGACCACAGATGTCACTTTAAATACTGGCTTACTAACTCACTAAAGAATGTTCTTGGTCAGGGAGGTAAATAAATGATTCAATGTGATTTTTCTCTACAAGCAAATTTCTACTAATGGAACAGCTATGGAAGGCACATTCATACACTGTGAGCTACTGATTTCATGTTGTCACAGGTGCTTCAGATACCATGATGCTAAAGTCGTGCTTAGATTAGCATTGCTTTCAAGAGTCATTAGACCTCCCTTCATGGTATGAACAAACTATGTTGCTACTATCTCACCCATTCCAGCAACATTCACTGGCCACCCGATGTATAGGAGGACATAGACAAGAAGAAAAAGCCACAGTTACCAGGACTCGAGACTTTGCAGCTGCTTAGCTTGGAACACATGCTGTTGAACTTTGCCTGTCTCATTACAAAGAACTCATGAAATGGTTGGAGTCCAAAGATGAGTTATGGCCTCCTCCTGAAATAACTCAAAGATAAGACAGATAGCTAACAGCATCCCAAAAGTACAAAGTGCTTGAGGTAGGAGTGTTTGAAAATGCAAAAAGAATACCTGAGGTGGAGTGAATAGGAGGGTGGAGAAGTTCAGAAAGATAGCCAAGGTCCAGTTTTGCAGGGCCTGTAATAGAGATTAGGACTTTGGATATATTCTAGTGTATAGAAGATACCAGAGCATTTCCAGCATGGGGAAAATGTAATCTGACTTCTCTTAAAAGGATCACTTTGCTTGTTACTGCTGCTCCATAATCAGCCAGAGGGACATGTCTGAAATGCTGTCTTAGGTATTCACATCTCCCGCCTCACTTCAACCAGCTCTTCATTCAAATGTCACCTCATCAAGTAGGACGACTTAACCACTCTATCTAAAACAGCAGTTCCATCACCGCTTACTCTCCATTCGCTTATGCTGCATTTGTTTTTAGCAGCATACATTATAAGATGCAACAGTATGTATTTATGTATGTTTTAATGATTATTATCTACTCCCCCTTCTCAAGGGCAGGCCTTTATTTTAGGCATGTCCACAATACCTAAAATGCAGCACAGAGTATATTCAGAGTGAATATTTGTTGAGTAAATGAATGAATCTCAAATACTGAATGTTTTTTCACATCCCCATTGGAAAAGGCTCTCTCCCACTTCTCAAGCTTGTTAGTCATGAAGCAGTTACGTCATATGAAAACGGACAACTTAGCATGTTGTCTGGAAAGCTATTTTGAAAGCAATTCTTAAACACTATTTGTCATCAGCAGGAAAGAGTTTCATGTTTAACTGGCAATATCTATCATTTGCATGATAGAAAAATATAGTGACCTGCCTCCTGTTTATATTTCTTCTACGCAAAGGTGTTTAATTTCACCTTGCATATGACTCATCAACCTATGATTTGTATTTTAATAATGTGTGCCTGTGCCTTATCTCCTCTGTTTAGCAGGCAGCTTTCTAAAGCCAGGAACTCTGTATCTGTGCCTTGGTTTCTTCATCAGCAAAACAGATTTGATAATAGTATCTTCTTCACATTTTAATATAAGGATTATAAAAGATAATATGTTCTAATCACTGAGGATAGGACATGGTCCACAGAATCTTCCCAAAAATGTTAGTTGCTTTTGTTACAATAAAATCAGTAATGATTATAAATACATATTCTTAACACCTAGCATGAAATACAAAGCCTCGCAAGCAACGGAAACCTGAAACAGCTATTAAATAAAAGCAGGGAAACGTTCTTCTGCAGGGTAAGACCAGTGATATATAAGCATTTATTGTTTGCAGTGATACACTTAAATATGTGGGCAAACTCTCTCCCAGTTTTACAGGGTCTTAGTGAAAGATGGAGCAGCTATTTGAGAAATCTGTTATAAGTTCACATGTGAAGCAAGCCACATCCCAGGTCAAGAAAGTGTACGGCAAAAAAGGTAAATAGCCATCATCTCACATGTGTGGGATGAATGCTTAATAATAGATGGAGGGAAAACCTTCAACTCCTTGAATCTGTATTCTATATTATTACTGTGCCTCTTCCTCACCAAGCATTCAATAGAGCCCTATGAGAACCTGTGCAAAGAGGCTCTGCTGGCTGACAGTCTTCACTCTGCCAACTCCTTGAACCATGGAACCAGATCCACTGACCTTCAGGGATAAGTACCAAATATCTATTTTCTCTTTTGGTCAGAAACACCACAGGCATAAAAGTACATCTGCCTTCACCCCGTGTTGCAGAGTAAAAGCTGTTTCACCTCTCTTTTCACCACCAATCTCCAGCTGGTTACAGCCCTGGGTTAATTAAATCAGAGACCTCACTCCCCTTAAGCCCTTGAGGTACCACCTGTAATTATTCTACTATTTAGGGATGTCAAATCTTTGTATTTATGGTATTTAAAGTGCATTCAGTCCCTGTGGGTAGGGGATAAGGTGCTATAATAAAACCATAGGAAACTCCATTTGGAGAAAGACAGAAGTCTTGTGTGGCACTAAAACACACAATAAAGAATTCCTTCACGCCAGTGAAGCAATGCTCAAAATAATGACATTCGTCTTCCACTCTGCGCTAAGCATAATGATAGGCAGCCTGTGAGCAATAAAAAGAAATGAGACATGGCCTCCGCCTTCAGGAGCCTTACCCTCCATCAGGATAAATAAAACATGTGCAGAAGCTAATAAGAAAGCAGGTGCTTTTGGTCAAGAAAAGACCATACAAATCCATGGCAAGATAGTATAAAAGTGAGGAATCCAGGCTTTGGATTTAGAAGATCAGTGTTTAAATCTTGGCTGTGCTGCTACTCCTCAGCAGTATGGCTTTGAGCAGTTACTTTCCCTATTTGATACTGTTTCCCCATCTGCTATTAACAAGACCTACAGCAGAGAGATGTTACAGGGATTCAAGAGAATGTATATAAAACGCTTTAGTGCAGTGGCTGACACAGAGTACTTACCCAATGCATCCATTCCCTCAGCAAATATGTAATGGGCACACTGTTTGGTGTTGGGCACAACAGAGACACAGTTTCAGCTTTTAGTAGGCTTATATTCTAGTAGAAGGATCAGAAGGATCATATGATGGAAAGATAACCCCTAATAGCACTTGGGACATTACTGTTTGCCAGGTACAACAATAAAGTAAGCAGGTAAGCTCACTATTTTCCAATTCATAGACTTCTTGTGAAAGAAAATTTAAGAGGTGCAGTGTTTAAGACTTAATTGCCTGTTTGGGGAAGGTGTTATTCAAGCTGAGGGCAGAACAGCCTGGAAAAGCCTGCTGTATAAAGATTGGAAAAAAAAAAAAAAGGAACATTCCAAACAGGGTCAAATCAATAAATCCTGGACATTGCTATTAATATTAAAACCAGGTTCTCAGTTTTATGGAACTGGCTATACAATCTGGAGGAGTTCAAGAAAGTGATACGCCAGAGTGGCTTGGCCTGGACAGGACGTTCTGAGTAGAGGAGGGTCTTGAGCTGGATGCTGATGGTGAGTAGCTTTTAGCAAAGAAGATCAAACAAAAACACTTGAACCACACATTAAAACAGTGCTTTATACAAGGGATCAGAACTTAAAGTCACTCCCATTCATTGACATGTTTTCTTTGTCTGCTTTCACACAGCAGTAGCACATTAAATAGTTCAGGTAGAGACCTAGCCCACAACATCTAAAATATGTACTACCTGGCCCTTTGTAGAAGAAGTCTTCCAAGACCTACTTTAAAGATTACAGAACATATCTAAGTAAATGATACTGTTTGGGCACTCCAGCTTCTTTGGGGTAGGCTCTACCAGAAAGTTCACTTTACAGCACAGAAGTGTAGAAATCTACATGGGTCAATTCTACAACCTAAAGTGTAGTTCACGACACCTGGCTGGTTCTCATTCAACATTGGTTGCATATGAGAATGAATCAAATGTCTCAGATGAATTTTTCACATAAAATTAAGAAGGTCTTCTTTCCTCACTTTACTGACCAGAAAATTAAAGACCTACAGTAGGCAAAGCAAAAGCTAACACTAGAACCCAGGTTTCTCATGACTCCTAAGTCCTAGTTTGATTTTCTTTTCCACCAAAATGTTCAAGGCATACTCAGATCTGGAGTGCCTACCTGCCAGTCCACACCAAACTGAAAGGAAGAAAAGATGGCTCTCTTTCCTGGCCATCAGCAAATCCTCAGCCAAGCCTCAGGTCTTCAATCATCGAATCTGATCCTAATTAATCACCATATGACACTCCTGCTGGATGCTGGACCTCTCTCTCAATAACCCACAATTCTCTTCAGTTCTGGAAGGACACATGAGAAATTTCATTGGTATTTGTTAATAATCATTCCTACCCAGCAATCACTAGAAGCTCCATGTCATGCCCTCTAGCAACTTAACTGTATTTCTCTTCCACCCAGTCCATCACATGGGGAAGGAAAATGTCCCACCATTCAGAGGTTAATTATTCATGCCTATCAGGGACTTTAGCCAGGGAAAAATAGTATCAATTACTACCCGTATTAGAGACAGAATGATGATATGTCACCGTGAACAGCAAACTAAGGATCAGAAGTCAGATCATAAATATAAATTGGATTTTGATACACTAAGCTGTTCTGCATATACTGCATGTTGTCAGGATTATTACTCAGCTGAGGAAGGCTGTCTAGTGTTTGTTTAGTTGGCCTGTGATTTGCAGGTCATTCATAGGAATGGAATGTTTTTGTGGCCAGGTGCTATGTGAAGCTAGGGATTAATTAACCTGTGATCTATGAGTTTTAATTATGGTTCTCAAGTTTTACCTAATATTTGCAAGTGACTCTTAAAAAGCCATATGGCCTAGCAAAAGCATTTGGGACTGAAACATATTGGCAGAGACACTCTTCTGTGTTATTCTACTCCCCTGATTAGGTTTGTAGAGAGAAGAAGCTAACTGAGCTGAGATTTGCCAAGTTTCCAGATGGAAAATTTAAACTGTGGAGTTTAAATACACATATGCACATACATGTTCATACTACACACGTGTGCATAAGCTCATACTAGGGAAGCATGTTGAGCAGCATGGCACCTGAAAGATAACAGGGGTTCGGAGGTCTAACGTATTTCAGGCCCCTTTACTCACTAGTTTTATGAACTTAGGCAAGTTACTGCGTTCCTGAGTTCCTGCATGCCTGCATGCCTACATTTAAATCTCGCTAACAGTAAATTTCAAATGTTAAATATTTGAGATGATGAATATGTAAATTAGCTTGATTTCATCATTTCACATTTTATTAAAAAATAACATTACTTTGTTTGTCATGAATATATACAACTATAATTTGTCAATGAAAAATTAGAAATAGGACTAATAAAATCTACCTGGTAAGGTTACAAAAAGACCAAGAGATGAAGATGAAATTTGTAGATACCTAGCCGTAATTGACAATCAATGTAAGGTTATAGCTGGGCTAGTAATACAATTTTTAAATGAACTCTGTTTTTTTTTTATGAGACCCTGCGTCATTTAGTTGACTTTCAGGTTCATCATTAATACAATGAGACTAATATGATGTATCTACTCCATGGATTCACATGGATTCATTCCTTCAACAAATATTTATCAAACACCTTCCCTGTTCCAGCACTGGATTAATTACTGAGAGCACAATGATAAACAATAAAAGGATAACTCTTTTCCTGATGGTGCTTAAGGTCCATAAAAAGATAAATATTAAACAATGGTAAATATAAGATGAATAGTTAGAATAAGTTCTAAAGAAAAAGTCCAGAGGTTATAAAGGGAAAACCTACTTTAGAAGGGGAAATCATAGAATGATTCAAAAGAAAAGACATTTAACCTTAAATCTTAAGAATGAATAGGAATAGCAAACCACAGAATGGCATGAGGAACATCAAACAAGAGAACGACATATATAAGGGCCCTGTTGGGGATTCATTCATTTGTTAAATAAATGGTTAATGGGGACCAACTGTTCTCTAGGTCCTGGGGATTAAAGGGTAACAAAACAGATGATTTCCACCTGTGTTGCTTATATTGGCAAAAGAGTATGGCAGATAATGCATTTAAATCACTAGCACAGGACATGCCACAAAGGCAACACTCTGTAGGTTGTTAATTATTAAGATCACTGTGGCAATAATAAATATTATAAAAGTAACAATACAAGCTCTTCAAAGAGGCTTTTAAGAAGACACTGAGCCAGCTACTATTTTGTGTGTGTATAATGCTAGCTACCACCTTGCACCCAATTACCTAAGAACCAGCAGATTTCTTTCTAAATGATCCTATCTGGGACCTAAATACCTCGGAATCTTTTTGATAGGGAACTGGAAAGAATGGAACATATAATACATCTTTCCTGAGGGACAATAGTAAACTTTGGTACCCAACATTCTAATCCTAGATCTGCCAACTTTGACTGACCTAGTCACCTTAACCCCCTCTGTTTGCTGAGCCTAAGTATTATTATCTATAAAAACAGCATTTTATTTGACCTACGGAGTTCTTTTGCCTTTAACTATACCCAAATTTTAAAATACTTTTCATATTAATATATTGACCTTTCTAAAAAATAAGAAGACCATTATTTAAGGTTATATAAGATTAATAACCTTAAATAATAACCTGTGGAGCTCTGGAGTGGCTGCCAAGTGTTCCTGTCCCTATTGAGTCTATAACCTTCAGTTATGCCACCTGTGTGGACCCAATATGTCTTTGAGTTTGTGAGCCTGGACTCAGTAGTAAATAGCAGCATCAGGCAAAACATTCCCTATTCTAACAGAGCCCACAAATTCATAAAATATTATCTTATGCATTTGATGTGTGTAACTCCCTAACATTTCAAATAACAACATACCCGTGGTAACTCACAGTTCCTAAACTACATTTTTACATTTTGATCAAGGCTGCTTGATTATTTGTACTTAGTATTTCTATAGGGTGGGTTCTATTTTGCCTCATTTCTAATTATCATTCTCATTCCTCAAAGCCCTCCATTCATATTCATAAAAGTGATGCTCCATTTTGATCTCAATTTATGTGATTTTTATCTAAAGTTTCCTTAGCATTTTTCCTAGCTTTGTCAAGGATTCTTATACATGCTAATTCAAGTTCATATTCCTTAAAACTTTTAGGTTTTCAAGAAAATAAGTATTCAAAATGCATCCAAGTGCTTAATTTATTTAAAATCCTGTAGAAATGCATTTGATATTCTTATTAATAATTTTTCTTACAGTCACTTGGTGTACAGACAAAACAAATAACAGGCAAGGTTCATGTCTAATCAGTAGAAGCTGGCCCATTGATTTCACCATAAAAATGGCCACAAGCAAACTTTAGAAGTACCTGCAGAAGCATGTGAACAACCGGGGCAGATATTGCTAGCTCTGCTTCCATGGTAGAAGGAAAGACACATAGCCTATCTTATGGAAATTTCCCTGCTAAAAAGCCACTTTGCCACCAAAACAGTCAGTGACAGATTTGCTATGAGCAAGTTTATGTTAATACCAATAGCATTTCTGAGGAAGATTCCCAGAAGTCTCTTCTCTTAACATTCTGATCTTTAGATCACAAAGTCACCAGTTGAAGCATTTGGTTCTGACCACGTCAAAGATCTTCTCAACAATTCTATCACATTGCGAAAAATAAATAATTTTGACTGAGTTACCTGCTTGCCTAAGCAGACCAGACAAATTAGTTCATTTGATAGATCTTTGAAGATCCATGATTTGAGGGAACACAGCCACTCCAACTTGTAATTCACTCTGCTATAGATAGAGACTTCTCAATTGTTTGAAAGCATTCCGACTAGAGCCAGCGATCTTAGCCTTGTGTCTAGGACACTTCCTAAGGTCATAATATTTAAATTATTTTTCAGGCAGAGTCTCGCTTTGTCGCCCAGGCTGGGGTGCAGTGACTCCATCTCAGCTCACTGCAACCTACACCTCCTGGGTTCAAGTGATTCTCCTGCCTCAGCCCCCTGGGTGGCTGGGACTGTAGGCATGTGCCACCATGCCCGGCTAATGTTTTGTATTTTCAGTAGAGACAGGGCTTTACTGTATTAGCCAGGATGGCCTTGGTCTCCTGACCTCATGATCCACCCACCTTAGCCTCCCAAAGTGCTGGGACTACAGGTAAGAGCCACTGCATCCAGTCCAGGTCACCATTTCTTATGAAGCACCCAATCACATGCCTTAGTCTCATCTCTTAAATCTCATCCTTCAATGCCCAGTTAACATCCTACTGACACACATTTTTTCCTTCACCACCTAATTTAATAGTGGATTATTTCCTCACCCTTCTGAATACTTTGAGGACTTATTAATCATACATCAAATATATTTGTCATTAAAAAATTAGAGAAAAGGGTAAAGTGGCTTCACTCAAAAGAGAACGAAAAGCTTTATAGTGAACTACAAACAAAAATACTTTAGAGACTTAAAAAGTTACCATCTTACATATCTAAGAAGATTTAGGTTATCAGGTTATTATAGCTACACACTAATGTTTAGAAAAATCAAGACGTAAAGATTGAAGATGAGAGTGGTATAATTTTTCTGAATAAAGAATATGATAGCATATGTGAAAAGAAAATGAAACCTCAGGACATCAAACTCACTATGCCAAAGGGAAAAGTTAAACTCGGGAAAGGAGTTGTGCAAGATCTGTTCTCCCCTTTTTCCTAAACAGATCGCTATAATTTCACATGCTTACTTTATCTTATGTAAAATGTAGATCTACTAAGTGTGAGACAAATGCCTAACTGGCTTTTTCACCCACTCCCCTCTTTTCACATGTAAAATGTGGATTCAGTGAGTGCTAATAAAAGCCTCACAAGCATGTGACGGCCTACCTCACTACCTCCCCCCCTCTCCTTTTTTAAAAATTCTGCCACTCTTTCCACGTTAAATATTAAAGTCCTCAAAACCCTCTTAGAAAAAGCACAGGCTACAGCCCCTACTGTAACTTGTGTCTCTTTTTTCCCTGGGGACATCCTCAACCTTGGCAAAATAAGTTGATTGAGACCTGTCTCAAACACTCTTGGTTTAAACATGAAAACAACACCTTTTACTTTATGCTTGTAGCTTCATAATAGAAACAGTTTTTTTGCAACAATATTTGTGAGCCTTATTAATTCATCCAAGGGTCTCCGCTTCACCTTCAATATTCAAATCATCCTTTTTTGAAGTCTCTATTGTTTTCTTATACTTGCTGACTTAATCTTCCTCAATAGACCAGTCACACTCTCTCAGAGCCTCACTTGTCAATGCATTTGCAAGATGTTCCAGCATCACTTTCAGAGACTTTACAAAAGTCTTGCATATTGCAAGATTTGCAATTTAGCCTCACAATTAATTGTTAATGAAGTTCCATTGTTTTGTCTGACATTCAAAACACGCAACAATCAGCAAGAGACTGACCTACACAAATGCAAAAACAATTCTTTAACATGAATGTAGATTGTGTCGAAATTAATAAAATAGAAATTCATTTGAATTCAGTGACTTTTAAATTATAGGTTTATTCACTCAAAAATATGAAATGTACAATTATTATAACAAGAACAAAATTTGGGCCTTGAATTTTTGAATATGAAAAACAGAAATCCTTTCTTACTTGAGGAAGTTGGCAATGAGTGACCTAGTCCTATGGTTCTCAAAGAGATGTTCCTGAAAGAATAGCATCAGCATCACCTGAGAACATGCTAGATGCTTTCAAAATTAAAATTCTCAAGTTACTGAATCAGAACCTCTCTAGGCAGAGCTCAGAAATCTGTGTTTTACCTAACTTTCCAGGTGAGTCTGATGCATGACAAAGTGTGATAACCATTGATTCAGTTTAATCTTGTCTTACTGAAGGAAGTAAAACCTAAAGAATAAAATGTGATGTTGCTGAGGTGCAAGAACTAAGTTCTGACTTCATGCAGTGTACCTTCCACCTTTTTAATAATACTCAGAAATTCTATATTTATATGGGAACTACAAAGTTTGCTGTGTGCCTACTTAATTATTACTTCTATTTTATGAATAGTTTTACCTCCATTTTATAGATGAGAAATGCTCAGAGGAAGTCGGGTGCAAAGTCTTGTTTAGTAAGAGGTTGAGCCTGGATTCAACTTTATTTTTTCAAACTCAAGTGCTGCATTCATTTAACTAAAGCAACTGATCTACCCAACCCATCTATACATTTTCAGAAGGCAGAGCTATACTTTCTTTACATATTTTTTCATTGTCACAAAATTTGAATTGTGACTATAGAATCACCCCTTAGTAAAGGAAACAGCACAGTATTTCACAGAAATCCTATTTCTGTCTCTATACTTCTGGATCCACAGTTAATGAAATTCACTACTTTCTAAACTTCACCAACAAATGCAAAAACTAAGCTACATCAGATTGGCCAGAAACGTTATTTTTAATCCTCATTGTTATTATAAGATGATTCTTATTATACATTTGGGGGTTGTTGTTTCAAATTCTTAGTATTTTAAGTAGTGTTCATTTATTATATTTGAGGCTTCAGGCTATGTTAGCAAATGGTACTATTTTAGAAATCTGGAAAAAAAAATTAAAATGCCATGTGGTAAGATAATAATATGATAAAGTATAGATTCTCAATATAGAAGTAGATTTTCTTCTTCAAAGAAAGGCTACTGATAACAATTATCATCATCAATAACCACTAATAATTATTGAGGTCTTACTATCTAAGAACTAGAGAAGGCATTTTTTATATAATATCTTCATAATTCTCACCATAATCTTATGATGATAGTACCATTACTGTAACCATATCATGGATGCAGAAACCAACTTTCATAGGTTAAATAAATTGCCCAAAGCAACAGAGTCTATAAACCCAACCCCAGAGTCCACAACCCAATATCAGACTACTAGTACAGTGCCCAGATGTTAACCACCACACTATACTGTCTCCTAAACCAGTGACCTCCACTGCCCTGCCCAAGCCCCAAGAGCTTTTACTTGGAGTCTCAAATGAGTAGATTGATAAGCAAAGGCCCCACAATCTGACCATAACCTACCCCAGTCCAGATTTATTTTATGCTTCCTCCTTTCATGTTGCTTCTATTCAAGTCTGCTTATATTTTCACATAAGCTAGCTGTTTCCTAACTCCAAGCAATCCTGCTCCTCCACTGTTAATATAAACTTCTCCATTCTACATCTCAGCCTATTCAATTAATACTTCCATCTCAATTCTATCCAGGTTCATTTTGAGTTTCCAGTCATGGTAACAATATATTAGTTTTGCCTTATCTGCACAGTATATGTTCCAAGACCCCCGGTGAATGCCTGAAACTATAGATACTACCAAACCCCATATTTACAATGTTTTCTCCTATGCATATATACTTATGATGAAGTTTAATCTATAAATTAGGAATAGTAAGAGATTAACAATAATGAAATCAATCAATATACTGTAATAAAAGTTATGTGAATGTGGTCTGTTAGTCTGCTTCTCTCTCTCTCCCTCCTTCTCTCTCAAAGTATTAGTTGGTGAAAAAGTAATTGTAATTTTTGCCATGCTTTTAACATCTTAGTGTACTATACTCTCCCTTCTTCTTGTGGTGTGAGATGACAAAATGCCTACATGATGAGATGAAGAGGCAATATTTTAAAATTTTCTGATACCTACTATTGGCAAAATTGTGAGATAATCAGTGCATTCCACACCTGAGTCTATATATTATTAATAGTATGACTCATAGGTAATATTATTACATTTAAAAAATTTTATGTCAACATGAAATGAGTACATTGATAAAATACTTTGGGAGACATCAGACTATTCCTCAAAAATTTAAATGCACACTTTCTTTAATCCAGTGGTTACAATGCAGGCAAGTCTCTTATGGATCTCCTCTCACACAGATGCCAAATATAAAAAGAAATACCCACTGAAAAATTGTTTCAGTAGCTTAAAATTTGAAATAAACCTAAATATAAATCTATTCATACACAACTAACTAAAAAAAAAAAACAAAAAACAAAAACAAAACAAAAAAAACGTTTAGTGCATCTAAATCAGGGGTCAGCAAATGTTTTCTGCAAAAGACCAAATAGTATTTTTAGCTTTGAAGCCCACACAACTACTTAGTTCTTCATAAAAGCAGGCACAGACAATATATAAGTAAATGGATGTGGCTGAGTTACAATTAAACTTTGTTTACAAAATCAGTGGAAGGTTCATAGTTTGCCAGTTGGCTGAAGGTTCACAGTTTGCCAATTCCTGACCTAGATGAAAGGTTCTTTAAATGAGAAAATATGTGGAAATATTGAGTCAATGTCTCCCCTCTCTTTCAAATTATGTTTTCCCACAATTCTGTTTCTGTGTTTATTCTTAGGAAGATAGATGAGAAAGTGTAAGCCAGATGAAAGAGGAAAAGACAGAGTAGAAATTCATGCCAAAAGGGAGGAGGATAAGACCCTCCCATGTGCAAGGGTTAAAGAGTTAGGGAGCACTGGAGTTGGGAGAGCAAGCAGTCAAACAAGTGAGCTCTATCTTCCCTGCACCGAAATACTGAAGAAAAAGGTATTAGAAATGTGGAAAAACCTGAAAGCAGAGGAAGCTTGTCTTAACCTCCTTTCTGAAACCATAGAAGACTTCCATGTTGGTTGGGGCTAAAGAAATAGGAGTGGCCACAGAAAAATAAAAAGGATGGTGCAGGAAGGATAGAACAAAAGAGCTGTTCAACACTTCTGGGGTCAGTCAAGTACTATCTCAACTCCCATATGCAGTCAATCCTTATTATTCAAGGATTCTGTATTTGCAAGTTTACCTATATGCTAAAAGGTATTTCTAGCCCCCAAATCAATACTTGTCATGCCTTTGCAATGATTTAAAGACATACACAGAATGGTAAAATATTTGGGCCACACAACACTCATGTTCTCAGCTGAGGTTGAACAAGGTGATACTCAGCCTTATTTCAGCTCTTTACTGTAAACAAGTGTCATTTTAAAGTCTATTTAGTGCCACATTTTTATGCTTTTTGCTGGTGATTCACTGTTTAAATAGACTCTAAACATGACATTGGAGTATTGTCTAGTGTTCTGAAACACAGAAGAATGTAATATGCCTTAAGGAGAAAATACATGTGTTAAAAAAGCTTCATTCAGGCATGAGTTATAGTGCTGTTGGCTGTGAGTTCAATGTTAATAAATTAACAGTGTATATTAAATAAGTTGTCTTTGACTAGAAATACTCATTAAACAGGTTATGTATTGTTCAGTTGACAAAAATGTGACCAGAGGCTTGCATGAACCTAACCCTGTATCTCCCTAGAGACAATGGTGCCATTTTCTCTAAATGAGTGTTCATAGTGACTTTTGGAAACATAACTACAGGAAATAACAAGAATCAACTGTAGAATATCAAAAAGATCAACAAGTTATTATATAATTCATAAGGATATAGAACATTTCTTAGCTGAGAGTCAGTCAATTCCTTCTAGTGGGTAGAAGTGAGTAGACCTCCACCGCAGAGGCTTGGTGGGTAGTGGGTAGAGGAAGCCTAATTCAGGCCTAGATATAGAATGCCACCAGATTTAAAAGATATTGTAGCAGCTTGAGTGGAGATGCTCCAAGAAAGAAAAATGCCTGCTTAGGGCCTGGCCAAGCCCTTGAATATCAGCATGTTATTCCCAGGAACCAGTCCACACTAACCTAGTCTCCTCACAACAGAGGCCAACGCAACACAGTTGATGAAAAAGACACATCCCCTATCACCTTGAAGTCCTGATTTTTATTTATTATTATTATTTTTTTACATGAAGAGCTTTCCTAGGTCCACCAAGGAAAAACTCCAAAAGACCAAGCATCCACCCAAATGAGATAAAGTTCATCACAGGAAAACTTTGTAAAGCCAAGAGAACCCATCTTAAGTCAGAATTGACTGTGATTCAGACTTGGCAAATATTTAAGTTTTATTTGCTTTCTCTCATTCCTACCAGCCCCCATCTACAAATACAATGGGGGTAGGGCTTATTGAAAAATTTAATTCAGTTATAAAAGCTAAAATAAAGCTACAGTTCCCTATCATTTGTATATATTAGAAAAAAATCTATAATTCTGCTGTAATCCTATAAAGTATTTAAAGGAGGGAAGGGGCTCTATATATGTTAATGTAAAAATATGTCTAAAATATATTTTTTAAATGTAAAAAAGCCAGTTTCAGAACATTATATATGTATTTACTATGGTTTGAATGTTTGCCTCCTCCGCAACTCATGTTGAAATTTAATTGCCAATGTAATAGTATTAAAAAGTAGGACCTAATGAGAGGTGTTTAGTTCATGAAGACACCACCGTCATAAATAGATGAATGCCATTATGAAAAGGACTTTTGGGAGTGAGCACTCTCTCCTTATGCTTCCATCTTTCGCCAGGAGATGGCACAGCAATAAGGCCTTTACAAGATGCTGGTACCTTGATCTTGGACTTCACAGGCTCCAAAATGGAGAGAAAGTAAGTTTCTGGTTTTTTAGGGATTATCCAGTCTATACTACTCTGTTCTAGCCACAGAAAACAGGTTAAGACAGAAATTGGTACCAAGAGTGGGGTGTTACTACAGCAAATATATGACAATGTAGAAGAGGCTTTGAAATGGGGTAATTGGAAGAAGCTGGTAGAATTTGGAGGAGCAGGCTAGAAAATGTCTGTATTTTTATGAATGGAGCATTAAGAACAATTCTGGTGAGGCCATAGGAAAAGTCTAAAACTTTTCAAAAATTATGTAAGCGATTGTGATTAGTAGGTTGGTAGAAATATAGACAGTAAAAGCAATTCTGATGAGGTCTCAGATGAAAATGAAAAATATTAGAAACTGAATGAAGGGGCATCCTTGCTATAAACTGGCAAAGAACTTGGCTGAAATGTCTCCATGTCCAAGAGCTTTATGGCAGAATTTAAGAGCAATGAACTAGGATATCTGGCAAAAGAAACAGCTCAGTAAAGCAATGGTGTGGACTGTGTAGCTTCTCTTAACTATATATAGCAAAATATGAAAAGAAAAAATAATTCAAAGATGGAATTTATAATCAAAAGGGAAGGAGAAACTAGAGATTTGGAAAATTCTCAGTCTGGCTACGTAAAGAATAAAAAGGCAGGTTAGGAGAGAAAACCAAGGGTATGGCAAAAGACCTTCCAGGCTGCAAGTCTGATCACAGGCCCAGAATGCTATGTACCTGAAGGCAGAAAGATTCCAGGAAAGAGTTGCGGGGTACCTACAGGATCTGAACATTCACTGCCCTATGTGGCCTCAAATGTCTGCTCACCATATACCAGTATAGCACCCCTCGACTATCCCAGCTGTCACTCAAATGGGTGCATTTATGGCTCCAGACATCATTCCGAAAAGTACAAGCTGTAAATCTTCACAGCCTCCACATGGTGCCAATCCAGCAGGCACACTGAATATATAAGCTGAACTGTAGAATGTGCAATGCCAGCCTGGAAGAACTTCAGACATGAGCCTAACCCATGAGAGCTGCTGCATGTGCTGAATCCAGCAAAATCATATGAGTGAGGATGCCTGAGGCCCAGCAGGTAGGACATAAAGTCAAGAAGAAATATTCTGGAGCCTTAAAATTTAGTGTCATTTGCCCTGTTGGGCTTTGGACTTAGTTGGAACCTGTTGCTCTTTTCTTCTGTACTATTGCTCCCTTTTGGAATGAGGATGTCTATCTTAAGCTTGTCTCCTATTTTATTTTGGAAGTAGATAACTCTGATTTTACATACCCATAGCTTGAGGGGAATTTGCTTCAGGATAAATCACGCCTTGAGTCTCAGCCACATCTTATATTTAGATAAGACTTCTAGACTTTAAAGTCTTGAGTTCATACAGGAAAGTTAAGATGTCTGGGGCATATATATATATACACACACATATATACACACACACACATACACACACACACACACACACACATATATATATATATGTATTTACTATGGTTTGAATGTTGAAATAGAATAAATGTATTTTTTCTATGAGAAGGACATGTGTGTTGGGGAGCCAGGGGCAGAATGCTATGGTTTAAATATTTGTCCCCTCCAAACTCATGTTGTAATTTAATTGCCATTGTAATAGTATTGAGAGGTGGATCCTTTGGGAAGAGATTATGCCTTATAAAATGATGAGTTTGGCCTCCTTTTCCTCTTTACTCTTCCACTTTCCTTCATGTGAAGACAAGCTTTTCTCCTTTTCCAAGATCACAAGTTTCAAGATGCCATCTTGGAATAGAAATTGCCAAATTCGCCCGTGTCTTGATATTGGACTTCCAAACCTCCAGAACTGTAATCCAATAAATTTGTTCATAAATTACCCAGTTTCTTGCATTCTATTTTGGGAATAAGACCCACATGAAGTTATCTGTATATTAAAAATACATTTATACACATGTTTTGTAAAGGAATGAAATATTTCTGTAGTCTGTCTTATCTCCATTGTTGGCTTTACTCAGCATGCTTCCTTATATATAGTAAGTATTCTTTTAATATTTGTTGAATGAACAAATAAATGAACAAGTTATTGAATAAAAATGAGAAGGGAGGAAATACAGAGACTTCTCTTTGTATATTTATATCCTTCACTATTTGCATTTATTAGCACAAGCATTCATTACTTTCAGAATAAAAAAACATCTGAAACGATTACACCATTTATTTTTCAAAGGCAGTGACTAAGCGCCTTTCAATATCACAATGATATTCCTCATTCTCTGTTCCACCTCCTCACACACCTTCCTCCAATCCACAAAGATAATGAGCCTCTTTACAATCCTGTGTACTTTGGGACTAAACTTTGGCTACAGAGGATCTTATCAGAGGAAGATGCTTGATGTGACCTGGCTTATCTGATTTTTTCTCAGGTAAATGTGAACTTGTATGTTCCCAAGGGGTTACAACATTAGACTTAGACTCTCTGCTAAGAGAGTTAGACTCTCTGCTGGTTGGAATCAGCTGTGTATTTGGGAGTTGTGGATGTCTGTCATGGACCTTGAGTAGCAAAAGCAAGCCAATTATTAGGAAAGAAAAATGAGGTAGACAGTAACCGATAAGCCATAAGCAGCATAGAAAAGAAACACCTCAAGCTTCTGACATCTTCCCATTTTGTTCTTTTTTTGAGGGCCAGTTGTACCCCTGTCCCAGGGTCCCAGGGGATTCAACAAAATAATCAACTATTTCACAGAAGCCATCTTGAGCTGCTTTCTGTAGGTAGTCATTTAGAATTCTAATGGATCTCCCTATTGCCTCAACAATGAAGACTGAGCATTATTGCCCATATACAAAAGCATATACATGACCTTTCATGATTTGGCCCTCACCTACTTCTGTGTCCTCTTCCCCTCAATACTCCATTATACATTCCCTCCTTACTTTACCCAGGGATACCACTGTAACACTCTTTATTGGGCAAACATTGACTCTTTTCAGTATTAATTTATTTCCTTTTTTTTTAAAGTTCTGTGTTGTCATTGAAGCCACCACCCACCATATCTCAGTAAGGACTTCAGTGTGTGCTCCTCTATAAAAGGGGCACTCATCACACAGTAACACCTTACTCTTCCACATGTTTAACTCTTCAACTAGACTGCAACTTCCTTGTGAATGGAATCTTCTAATTGTGGCTTCATCATCAGCATCAACATGGTTTGTGTCTCTCATATAATTCCCATTCAATAAATATTAACTGAATAAATTACTGTATTCATATCCACATTGTTCAGAATCTTATACTTTCATATTCTATTGATTAAAATACCTAGGAAAACACAAAACAATAAAAAAATTGGCCAACCTGATATGTTTATATTCCCTCAAGTCTAAACTAAAAAAGACACAGTTAGAACTGATGGATGTGGTGACTGCATGCAGACACCTCAAGATACAGCAAATTGGAGAATACAAGGAGAAGTAAACTAATTACAATTTATTTGAAACTGTTAGTCTGACAATTAGATATCACACAACAAAAACTCTCATAATTACAGATTTTCATAGTTATGAATCCAAAAGATAAAAATAAGAAATCTCTCAGATAAAAATTACTTTCTTTTGTCTACTGTAAGTTATTGTACTTTTATCTTTTTAATGTGCTGCCTCATTTAAAGACACTTCATAATCTAAAACATCTCCTAATTTTAAAGATGAGGGAATGCAGATTTGGATAGAAGTAATATGACTGTATTAGTCCATTCTCACGCTGCTATAAAGAACTGCCAGAGGCTGCGTAATTTATAAAGGAAAGAGGTTTAATTGACTCACAGTTCTCCATGGTTGTGGAGGTCTCAGGAAACTTTCTCAGGAAATTATGGTGGAAGGGGAAGCAAACACATCCTTCTTCACATGATGGCAGGAAGGAGAAGTGCCGAGCAAAAGGGGAAAAAGCCCCATATAAAACCATCAGATCTTGTGAGAACTATCATCAGAACAGCGTGGGAAAAGCCACACCCATGATTCACATATTTTCACCTCATCCTGCCGTTGATATGTGAAGATTATTACAATTCAAGGTGATATGTGGATGGGGACACAGAGCCAAATCATATCAATGACCAAGATCAGAAAGTTAATTAGCAGCTGAATGTGGACTAGAAATCACTGCTTTTGGCTTTCTTTCTTGATTCAAACTGGTTTCCTTCATCTTTAATAGCAAATTTTCAGGTCAATTTTGGTGCTTTCAGCTCAAGTCTGCCTAGAATTTAATATTTCAGGATTGCCATGCTCTAACTCCTGGATAATAGAGGTATGTTAAAGCTAAAATAAATTTTATTGGAAACTGATTTTATAGGCAGGAATAAAAATATCATCTAAATAAATCACAGCAGTGTTAATCTTGAAGTAAAGGTTAGTTATGTCTCGGGCAAGGTCAGTTTTTGGCATCCAAATGAAATAAATATAAGCCAGCTTATCTTTTGGAAAGCAGGAGACTATAAAAACACAATTGCCAGAATGGGAGAAAATTGAAGCTGATTTCCATGGCAACAGAAGAGTTACACAGATGAAATAGGGGCACATAAAAATTGATATATGCTACATTAAAAACAGAAAATGGAAAGTAAACAACAAGGCATTGACATTCATCAAGAATTCCCTGAGAGTGGAGGCTACCACTGAGACACCTTGAGTCTAAGAGCCAGTAGGGAAAATATTTTCAACTGGAAGTCTCATGTCTGGCTTACTGCAGTATACAAATGCCTCAATGGTTATGGTTTCTCTATATGAACACGGAGTGGACTTTGTCAGTTGGATATTTTTCTGTAGCAAATTTTTGTGGACTTATTGAATCTTTAGGTGGAACACTTGGGTTGAGGTTATCAGACACCTTAACCTGAGAGAAGTCTCAAAACTGTCACTTTTCTTCACCCTACTAACCTTATCTTAGTTTAGTTTCCATTATAACCTTCATGTTCGGCCGGGCGCGGTGGCTCAAGCCTGTAATCCCAGCACTTTGGGAGGCTGAGACGGGCGGATCACGAGGTCAGGAGATCGAGACCACCCTGGCTAACCCAGTGAAACCCCGTCTCTACTAAAAAATACAAAAAACTAGCCGGGCGACGTGGCGGGCGCCTGTAGTCCCAGCTACTTGGGAGGCTGAGGCAGGAGAATGACGTAAACCCGGGAGGCGGAGCTTGCAGTGAGCTGAGATCCGGCCACTGCACTCCAGCCTGGGCCACAGAGTGAGACTCCGTCTCAAAATAAATAAATAAATAAATAAAATAACCTTCATGTTCAAGGTCTTTGCCCACTTTGATATATACGCCATAAATCCTAGGGGATTTACTTTTCTAAAACAAACCTCAGTCAAGATCCATCTATAGTCATTTATATGAATGCCAACTACCCTCTTCAGCATGACATACCAGCTTTTCATGTTTTAACCGCTACTAAAATCCCATCTCATGTCATGTTTCCAGCACTCTGAGCATACCTTTCTTCATCACCAAATGCCTCCTTGGAACTGAAGACCTTTGCCCATGCTACTCTCATTGTCTGTACCATATGCCTTTTCATGGTCGTCCATTCCTCTCTTTCCTAGTTTTCCCTTATTTTAGTAGGAGCAACCTCCACCTGGAAGCCTCTGCTGACTGTTCCACCCCCTCCATGGGCCAGAGGTCTCTGAGAACATGCTCCCATGAAACTCTCTGCATGCAGTGATTACAAAGGCTTATTATATTGTACAGCAAGTGCCTACTCATTTCGCAGTCTTTGTTGCTAGGCTGATAGTTAGTTGTGATTTGTCTGTAATCATAATCCTAGTGTCTGGCACACAGCACATACTCAATATATATTTATGGACTAAAATGAACTAAAGATAAATATCTCCTACGAGTATTTGCCTATATTTCTGTTGCGTATCATTCCTAACTTAAAGCTCATTTACTACAATGAAATCTCAATCTACTTTTTAATAGTTCGAACAATTAGGAAGTTCTTGCTCTTTTTCACATTTTTTAGTTTCATGTATTGCAACCTTTATGTACCATTACTTTGTGTTTTATTATTTGGAATTCTCACAACCACCAGGCAAGCTTCTGATGGCTCCTCTCTGAAACTCAATTGCTCAGGAATGAAAAAGTAGAAATATACAATCAAATACTATACGTCATTTAGTATTTATCCACTACCTGGAACTGCCTGTTAGATTACACTAAGGAGAAATTGAACAAAGGCAGAGAAATAAAAAGACCAAAGGAAGAAAAAACCTATGTGCACAAAGTGACATATGCAAAAAAGTTCACAGCAACTGATTTATAATAGCTAAGCAATAGAAACAATATGACATCATTAGTACGGTGGTGTAGGAAGCCCTGGACTCTCCTTTCCTCCCCCAACATATGAATTCAACACTTTATGGACAGATAACCTTGTGAGAAATCAGATTGAGAGTCTTCCGCATCTGGCGGGGGGGCCAAAGTACATACAAATAGACTCATCAAAGCCAGTAGGTATATTTAGGATATTCTTTTACCAGACACTCTGCCAACAGTATAGGACCATTCAATTTTGAAGAAGCCCCCAACACCCCCAACCCCAGTTCCCAGTTTCATCCAGGAGGAAGAGGAAAGAGATTAGTTAACACATTCAATGTCCCAGTTTTTACAAGGGGATTCTTCAAAAAACTGCCTTCTATTTCACCAATCCTGGAGCACTGATGGGTCCAGCAAAGCCTAGCTCCCTAGGGGCAGAACAAAGGCAGCAGATTGAGTTGGCAGATGCCATCAACCCTCCCTTTTGTTCAGCAAAGAGTGAGCAGACAAAAAAAAAAAAAAAAAATCCCAACTTTAAATTTTCCTCTGGGAGGAAAAGAGCTGACCTGTGCATTTACTACCCAACTTCCCCAGGGTTGCCCAAATAACTAACATCTGTCTCACTAGACATGAGTCTCTTTTGGGTCCAACAAAGTCTAGCCACCAAGGGAAAATGGAGACAGTGTCTTAGGCTGATAGACACCACAGCTTCCTCAGTTAGTACAGTACAAGCGGACAGAAACCACAGCTGCTTGCTTCTCCTTGGAGAAGGAAAGAATTAGAAGAGGCCTCCAGAATATCTGGCTCATCTTAGGAGTGAGAGTCTTTCTGTATGAGGCCCATTTTTAAAAACTGTAAGAGGTGCCTGCTTTGCCTAATGTGAAGACACCAAAGCAGAGAGCAAAGAAAAAATTTAAAAATCAGCGAAAGATGTTCCAAAGAAAGAGACAAGATAAAAAGATCCATAGAAGTTGATTTTAATAAAACAGAGTTATATTAATTACTTTACCAATATTTAAAACTCATGAAGATGCTCACCAAGGTCAAAAGAAGAATGCATGGATAAATTAATCATTTCAACAAATTATATATATATATACACACACAGTGATTTATGTGTGATATTATATATATGTAAACATATATATATATATAAAGCTGGTACAAAGTTGCATTTTTTTGCCATTAAAAGATACACACACATGCACACACACACACGTATATACAAATTCAGTTGCTTTGTTCTTCAACTCTGATTTCCATTTGGTGATATATATAGATATCTATAACTATAAATATTCATCTATATATAGATACAGATATTTCTGTGGTGATATCTATCTATCTATCTATCTATCTATCTATCTATCTATCTATCTAAAAATCACAGAGTTTAAGAACAAAGCAACTGAACTGAAAAATTCACTAGAGGGATTCAACAAGAAAAGATCAGCAATCTCAAAAACTGGTCACTAGAAATAATTCAGTCAGAGAAGCAAGCAGAAAATGAATGAAAAAAGTAAAGCTTATGGAATTTATGAGATACCATTAAGCAGGCTAATACATAGATTATGGGAATATTAAAAGTAGAAGACTAATAGAAAAGGACAGAAAACTTATACAAAGAAATAATAACTTAAACTTCCCAAGTCTTGGGAAAGAGTTGTGTATCAATATCCAAGAAGCCCAAAATAGAGCAAGTAAGATGAGCTCAAAGAAACTTATACCAAAATGCATTATCATCATATTGTTAAGTCAAAGACAGAGAGAATTTTAAAAGCAGCAAGAGTATAGCAACTTTTCACATACAAGGGAATTCCAATAAAATTACTGGTGGAAATTTTAGCATACACTTTGCAGACCAGAAGGAAGTGGGATGATATATTCACAGTGTAGAATGAAGAAAACGTCACTAACCAAGAATATTATGGCAGAAAACTGGCTCCAAAAATGGAGAGCTAAAGACTTTCCCATATATACAAAATCTGGGAGAGTTTATCACAACTAGACATGGTTTAAAAGAAAAGCTAAAGAGAGTTCAAGTCTAAATAAGAGGACACTAAACAGCAACATGATAAATTGCTTTCAACATAAGAAAGTATGAAACTTATTGGTAAAGGTAAATATATACATTAGTACAGTAATATACAATAACAATACTATATTACTGTACATGGTGGTGGCTAAAACATCTTTCATTCCAGTATAGAAGCTAAAAGACAAAATATTTTTTAAAAGTTTAACTTTTATATTTGCAAGTTCTATATCCCTGAATTTAACCAACCACAAATTGGAAATATTTCGAAAGAAACACAAAAAATAACAGTGCAGCCATAAAAATGCAAATTTAAAAATAGAAAATAACAACTAGTTACGAAGAAGTTACATTGTATTAAGTATTATAAGTATTCTAGAAATGATGTGATGTATATAAGACACACCACATCTATAAATTGTGGTATCTGAAGGTAGTCCTAGAACTAATTCCCCACAGAAAATGACAGATGATCATGTGACTACAAATATGTTAACAGTAATAAGACATAAATAGATGTAAATTGTGACACCAATAACATAAAGTGTGTGGTGGGGATAAGTTTAAGTGTAGAGTTTTTGCAGGTGATTGAACTTTAGTTATCAGCTTAAAATATACTTACTATAAGATATTTTTATGTAAGCCTCAAGATAACCACACAGACATACATTTAAAAACTGTAGAAGTTATAACAAAGAAAGAAATTAAAGCAATCACAGTATGTCAGTATTAAAAAAACACACACAAAAATAGAGTGAAAGAGAAAGATAAAAACAAGACTAACAGAAAACCACTAGCAAAACAGCAATAATAAATCTTTACCCATTGATAATTACATTAAATGTAATGCATTAAACTCCCCAAAAGACATACAGTGGCTAAATGAATTTTAATAACTCAATTATATTATCTCTACAAGAAACTGACTTTAGATTTAAAGATACACATAGGCGGAAAGTAAAGAGGTAGAAAAAATGTGCCATGGTAATTAAAAGAGACAAAGGATGGTGATACTTATATTAGACAAAATAAACTTTAATTAACAAATTGTCAATGGAAGCAAAAACAATACTATAAAATATTATAGTTATAAATTTATGTGGACCTAACATCAGATAATATAAATATATAAAACAAACATTGGTAGAATTGAAGGGAGAAATAGCAATATTATAATAGTAAGAAACAGCAAACCCTACTTTCAGTAACATACTGAAAGTGCTGACAGATCTATAATGAAAGGGAACTTGAATAACACTACACACCGACAGGACCTAACAGACATATGCAGAACATCCCAGCCAAAAGCAGTTGAATGCACATTTTTCTCAAGCCTATGTGCACTTTTCTCAAGAATGAATCACACATTAGGTTAGAAAACAGGTCTTATTAATTTAAGAGGTTTAAAATCACATCAAGTATCTTTTCTAACTACAATAGCCTGAAACTACAAATCATATTTCTAGTTTGGAAAATTCAGAAACATATGAAAATTAAATGAAAAACTCTTAAACAACCATGAGGTCAACGAAGAAATAAAAATAAAACAAAATAAATACCTAAGGCAAATAAAAACAAAAACACAACATGCAAAACTGAGATGCAGCAAAACCAATACTAAGGAGAAAATTAATAGTGATGAATTTCTACATTACAAAAGAATGATCTAAAATAAACAACTTTACATCTCATGGAACTAGAAAAGATAGCAAACTAAGCCAAAAATTAGCAAAAGGAAGGAAATGGCAAAGATTAGAACATAAAGTAAAATATAGAAATTACAAAAATATTAAACAAAACAGAGGCTTTTTTGAAAAAAATTTGACAACCCTTACCTAGACTAATTAAGAGAGAAGACTCAAGTAAATGCAATTAGAAATGTAAGAGTAGATTATAATTGACGCCACAGAAATATGAAAGGTCATAAAAGACTGCTTTGAACAATTATATGCCAACACACTGGATTACCCAGGAAAAAAAATGGATTAATTCCTAAGAACACTAGCCTATTAAAGCTAAAGCATAAAGAAATAAAAAGTTGAACAGACCTATAAATAATATGAAGATTGAGTCAGTAATCAATGTCCCCCACCCACACCCCAGGAAAACCACAGGACCAGATGACTTCATTGAAGAATTTAAGCAATCATTGAACAAAAAAAATTAACACTATTATTTATCAAACTCATCACAAGACTGAAGAGGAGGGCACACTCCGAAACATATTTTATGTCTACCATTACCCAGATACCAAAGCCAAAGATACCACGTAAAACTACAGACCAATATTCTTGATGAATATAGATGTAAAAGTTCTTGACAAAATACTGGAAAACTGAACTCAATAAGATACTAAAGAAATCATACACCATGATGAAATGGGATTTATCCCTGAGATGCAAAGATGGTTCAACACACAAAAATTAATGTATGTAATACACTACGTTATCAGAATAAATATTGCATAAGTATTTCAGTAATCCTAAGAAAAGCATTTGACAAAATTGAATTCTATTTTATAATTTAAAAAACTCTTAAAAAACTAGGAAAAAAAGTAAATTGCCTCAATATAATGAAGGTCATATATGAAAAGCTCACAACTAACATCATACTTCCATCTTGAAAAAGATGAAAGCTTTTTCTCTAAGAACAGAAGCAATATAAGGATTTCCACACTTACCACCTCTATTTATCATAGTACTGGGAATCCTAGCCAGAAAAATTTAGGCAAGAAAAGGAAATAAAGATATACAAATAGGAAAAATAAAAGTAAAATTGTCTGTGTTTACAGATTATATGATCTTATGTATAGAAAACCCTAAGGACTCCATTTAAAGAAAACAAAAAACTGTTAGAACTCATGAACAAGTTCAGTAGAGTTTAGGATATAAAATAAAAATATAAAAATCAGTTGTGTTCCTGTAGACTAAACAACGAATAACTGAAAGCAAAATCAAGAAAACAAGCCCATTTTAAATAGCACCAAAAGTAATGAAATACCAAGGAGTAAACTAAGGAGTTTTAAGAAGGTTTAAGATTTGTATACAAAAGTATACACAATGGTGTATACAAAAAAATAGTGTATGTAAAAAATAGTGTATACAAAAAAGTATAAAAAATAGTGATGAAATAAATTAAACACACAAATAGACACCTGTGTTCATGAATTAGAAGGCTTAATAATGTTAAAATTTCCAGAATACCTATTCTGCAGATTCCATGTAATTCTTATTAAAATATAAATGGCATTATTTAGAGAAATAGAAAAAATTAAAATGTATATGAAATCAAAAAGTACCATGAATAGTCAAATTAACCTTGAGAAAGAATAACAAAGTTGATGGCTTCAAAATATATTCCAAAGCTAAAATAATTAAAACACTATGGTACTGGCATAAAAACAGACACATATATTAAATAGAATAGAGTGCCAGCAAATATATCCATACTTATACAGCCAACTAATTTTCAACAAACCTGTCATGTATACACAATGGGAAAATGACAGCCTCTTCAAAAAATGCTCTTGGGGAAAAATGGCTATCTGCAAGAGGAAGAATGAAATTGGACCCTTATCTAACATGAAACATAAAAATAACTCAAAATAGATTTAATATTAAAAGTAAGACCTGAAACTATAAGACTACCTGAAGAAAACAGGAGAAAACCTACATAACATTAAGATTGGCAATAATATGACACCAAAAGCACACACAACAAAAACAAAATATACATGTGGGACTACATCAAATATAAAACTTCAGCGCAGAAAAAGAAAAAAAAATCAACAACATAAAAGTGTAACCTACGAATGGCAGAACATTTTTGCAAACGAGACATCTGATAAGCAGTGAATCTTCAAAATATATAAGGAGTTTCTGTAACTCTATAGTAAAAACAAATTCAAAAACAAATAATAATAATGATCCAATTTGAAAATGGACTAGAAATAGAATTAACATTTTTCTGAATTTTTTTTCTAAAGAAGACATACAGATGGCAAAGAAGTATATGAAAATGCTCCATGATCACTAATCAGGTAAATGCAAATTAATAACACAATGAAAAAGAACCTCATACCTGTCAGAATAGCTAATATCAAACAAACAAAAAGACATGTTTTTTAGGATGAGGAGAAATTAGAACCCTACACACTGTTAGGAGGAATTCAGAATGGTGCAGATGCTTTGTGTGTGTTTATACTTCAGACACTGGTGCCACTGTTGCTACAGGTTAGTACACACCATGGTCCCTGGAGCCACGAAAGCTCTGCACACAGCTGTGCTCTGGAAACTTATCTCCTAGCTGCACCATAGCACATTCAACTGGCACACCACTACAAATGTGGTAGCAGGGGCACTTGCACCCAGGCAGTGGTGCCATTGTCACTCTGGATCCCAGAGCCTTGGCCTCCCATGTATGCGAATGCTTCAGACTCCCCTTTCCCATTCACACGTACCTTTTCACAGGTACGTCACATTAGACACTGTTGCAATGAAAGCATATATGCCAGCCGGACTCAGTAAGAACAGAATTTCCCTTAGTCAAAACTTCTCTGGTGGAAGAATTACAGACTGGGAGGAAATCTGTCTTTGCCACTGGAAGTGCCACCAGCCCTCACTGTCACTGAAAAGACCCACAGTCTTGGCCACTGAGGATCTCTGCAATCTTCACCAAATGCAGGGTGAATGTATCACCTAAGCGACAGAGCTATATGAAGACAAAACTGTTGTGTACTCTCCAGAGCCAGAACCATTACAATTCACCCAGAGACATCCTTCTATCCACCCTCAGGAGGTCTGTCCACACCAAAGCAAGTCCATAAAGCTTTGGAAGAGGTAACCATTTCATCAAACATGCAAACATCCAGGCAAGGCAATGAAAAAAAGTTTTAAAAACTAGCACAGCAACAAAGAAGAAACCACAATAATTTTTACAGTAACTGACCACAACGAAATGTAAATCTGTTGTCTGAAGAGAAACTTAAATAGTTGCATTAAGGAAGTTCAGTAAAATTCAAAATATCACAGACAGAAATTCAACAAAATCAGGAACACAACACAAGAACAAAACAAGAAGTTTAATAGATTAAAATTACTAAAAAGAACCAAAAAAATTCTGGAGCAAAAGAATACAATGAAATAAATAGAAAATGTAATAGAGAGTGTAATTAACAATTACTTAAGCACAAGAAAGAATATGTGAACTTGAAGATAAGTTGTTAGAAAATACACAGTCAGAAAAACAGGTATAAAGAAAGCTTAGAGGATCTATGAGACACTATCAAAACAGCAAATATTCAAATTATGAAATAAAGGAGAAAAGAGAAAGTAGAAACATAAATCTTATTTAGGAAAAAAAAGGCTAAAATATTTCCTAATCTGAGAAAAATATAAATGTCCAGTACACAGAATACAAAATTTCCAATTATGTTCAACCCCAAAAGGACAAAACTAAGACATATTATGTCTTACTATCAAAGTGTCAAAAATTATAAAGAGAGAATCTTAAAAGCAGCAAAAGAAAAGCAACTTGTGAAATACAAGAGAATAATCATAAGGCTATCAGTGTATTTTTTTTTTAAGAAAACAATGTTTTAAGCCAGGAGACAGTGGGGTGACATATTGAAAGTACAGAATGAATAAAAAAAGAAAAGAAAGCCAGGATTACTTTTACTTGGCAAAGCTGTCCTTCTGATAGAAAGAGATAAAAACGATACTAGATAAACAAAAGCTAAAAGAGTTCGTTACCACTACACCACCTGCCTTACAAGAAACACTAAAGGAAGTTCTTCAAGCTGAAATGAACAGATACTTACTAGTAAAAACAAAACATATAAAAGTATAAAACGCACTGATAAAAGAAAGTATCTGGTCACATTCAGAATACACTATTACTGTAATGACAGTGTATGAGTCACTTACATCTCTAGTACAAAGGTTAGAAGACAAAACTATGAAAATAATTATAGCTACAATAATCTGTTAAGTAATACATAATATAAAAAGAGATAAATGATAACATCAAAAACATAAAATGAGGGGAGTAAATAAAACTGAAGTGATTTTTTATGCAATCAAAGTTAAGATGTCATCAGCTTAAAAGAACCTTTTAAAACTACAAGATATTGTGTTACCTTCATGGTAAACACAGAACAAAAGCTTCTAGCTTATAAAGAAAACAAAGTTAAAGGAATCAACATACCAGTATATAAACTTATCAGATTATAAGAGAAGATAGCAGTAGGGGAAGAAAGAATAAAGAATCTACATAACAAACAATAAAATGGCTGTAGTCTGTCCTTACCTATCAACAATTACCTTGAATGCAAATAGATTAAATTCTTCAAAAATAGAGTGGAGGCCAGGCACAGTGGCTCACACCTGTAATCCCAGTGGGAGGCCAAGGCAGGCAAATTGCTTGACCTTAGGAGTTCAAGACCAGCTTGGGCAACATGGCAAAACCTCATTTCTAAAAAGTACAAAAATTAGCAGGGTGTGGTGGCACATGCCTGTAGTCCCAGGGACTTGGGAGGCTGATGTAGAAGGATCACTTGAGCCCAGGAGGTTGAGGCTGCAGGGAGCCACTGCACTCTAGCCTGGGCAACAAAGTGAAACCCCGTCTCAAAACAAAACAAAAACAAAACAAAACAAAACAAAACCAAACCCAGAGTGGCTATGTATAGAGAAAATAAGACCCAACCATATGCTGCCTACAAAAGACTCATTTCATCTTTAGGGACATATACATGCTTGAATATGGAGAGATGAATAAAATATGTTCTATGGAAATAGAAACCAAAAGGAACTTACATCAGACAAAAGAGTCTAAGTCAAAACCTAAAATGACACAAAGATGGTTATTACATAATGATAAAGCAGTGAATTCACCAAGAGTATCTAATGCATACACACAAAGCCCCCAACATTAGAGCATTTAAATATATGAAATAATTATTAATAGATTAGGAGAGATTAACAACAATACAATAACAGTAGAAAACATTAATACCCCATTTTCAACAATGACTAGATCATCCAAATAGAAAATCAATAAGGAAACATTGGACTTGAACAATACCTTAAATCAAATAGACCTCACAGATATACGGAATATTTCATCCATTAGCAGCAGAATACACAGTCTTCTCAAGCGCACACAGAAAATTCTCCAGGATAGATCATATGTTAAGTTACAAGGTAAGTCTTCACAAATTTGAGAAGATTGATATCACATTGAATTTATTTTCTGAATACAATGGCATAAAACTAGAAATTAATAATGAAAGAAAATTTGGGAATTTCACAAATATGTGGAAATTAAATAAAATACTCTTGAACAATTGAGTCAAATAAAAAATAAAAAGGAAAATTAAAAATACCTTGAGGCAAATAAGCAATGGAAGCACAGCATACCAAAACTTACTGCCTGCCACAAACGCAGTTCTAAATCAAAGTGATTTCCAATAAACCACCTACATTATACCAAAATGAATCAGAAAAAGAATAACAAATAAAATCCAAAGTAGACTGGAGGAAATATCAAACGCCAGAGCAGAAATAAGTAAAATAGAAATTAGAAAAATAATAGAACAAAACTAATGTTTCTTTTGAAAAAAAAAATTTACTCACTTTTAGCTAGACTAAGAAAAAAGAGAGAATACGCAAAAGAAAGAAGAGACATTACAACTGATACCATAGAAATACAAAAGATTTTAAGATACTATTACTACTATAAACAATGGTATGCCAACATACGAGATGACCTACACAAAACTGGTATATTCCTAGGAACATACAACTTACCAAGACTGAATCATGAATAAATAAGAAACTAATAGCAGTGCTTCCCAAACTCTTCAGAAAAAAAAAAAAAAAAAAATGGAAGAGGAGGGAATACTTTCAAATTCATTTCACAATGCCAGTATTACCCTGATGTTAAAGCTAGACACCACAAGAAAAGAACATTGTAGGCCAATTTCCCTGATAAACACAGATGCAAAATCTTAAACGCAATAATGACAAACAAAATAAAATTTTACATTAAAAAGATTATTCACTATGATCAAGTGGAATTTTTCCCTGGATGCAAAACTGATTGAACACATGGAAATCAATAAATATGGCACATTACGGTAGCAGGATGAAGGACAAATATGATACAATTATCACTGTAAATACAGAAAAATCATTTGAAAAGATTCAACATCCTTTGATAATAAATGCTCTCAACAAATGAAAGGTATTTAAGAAATATATCTAAACCCAGTGAAGACTATATATGAAAACACAAAGCTAATATTATACTCAATGGTGAAAATTTGAAAGCTTTAAGATAAGGAAAAGACAAAGATGTCCACACTTTAATAACTTCTATTCAACATAATACTGAAAGTCTTATCCAGAACAACTAATAAAGGAAAAAAAGACACTTGAGTAAGAAAGGTAATTGGTACACAAAATAGAAGAATGAATAAGATCTGGTGTTTGCTGGTACAAAAGAGTCACTATAGTAAAAAATAATTGTACATTGAAAAATAACTAGGAGTATAATTGGACTATTTTTAACACAAAAGATAAATACTTGAAGTGATGGATACCCCATTTACCATGGTGTGATGATAATGCATTGCATGCCTGCATCAAAATATCTGATGTAACTCATAAATATATACACCTATTATGTGCCTGCAAAATAAAAATTTTTAATAAGAAAGAAAAAATCTTAATAATCTGTATTTGCAAATGACATGTTCTTATATATAGAAAACAAATCCACCAAAAAAAGGTTAGAAATTTAGTAAAGATGCAGCACACAAAATCAACATACAAAAATAGTACTTTTTTATAGACTAAGTACTATTTTTCAAAAAAGAAAATCAAGATATCAACTTAAAATAAGCTACAAAATTAAAATATTTGCAAATAAATTTAATCAAAAAAGTAAAAGATCTATATACTGCAAACTTTAAAACAGTGATGAAAGAAATTGAAGATATAAATGTATGAAAAGATATCCTGTGTTCATGAACTGGTAGAACATTGCTAAAATATCCACATTACCCAAAGTTAGCCACGGAACAAATGTAATCCCTATTAAAAATTCAATGACTTAAAAAAAGAGAAAGAGAAAGCAATTATAAAATTTGTGTGGAATCACAAGACACCGCAAATGACCAAAGCAATATTGGCAAAAAGAACAAAGCTGGAGCCATTACAGGTCTTAATCTCAAAATCTACTGCAAAGTTTTAGTAATCAAAACAGTATGCTACCAGCATAAAAACAGACAAATAGACCAATGGAGCAGAATAGGCAACCTGGAAATAAATCTACCAATTTACAGTGAACTGATTTTCAACAAAGATGCCAAGAGCACACAATGGAGAAAAAACAGTGTCTTCAATAAGTGGTGCTGATAAAACTAGATATCCACATGCAAAATGAATTTAAAACTTTACCTTCCACCATATGCAAAAATCAATTCAAAATGGATTAAAGACTTAAACATAGGATCTGAAACTGAAACTATTCAAACAAAACATATGGATAAAGTTTCTTGACATTATTCTTGGCAAAGTTGTTTTTTGGACCCTAGAACTTAAAGTATAATAATAATAATAATAAAAGTCATTTTTTGATATGATCCCAAAAGAATGAGCAATAAAAGCAAAAATTGACAAATGAGATTACATCAAACTAAAAAGTTTCTGCACAGTAAACAGTCAATAGACTCTACTTTATGAGCAGCTTATTATATGTCAATTATACCTCAATAAAAGTATTTTTTAGGTAGGAAATTTGCTGAAACACCGCAACTATAATGTTTCCTACAGCAAAAATAACTCTCAACTTGAAGGAAATAACAGGCTGGCCCAGGGACACATGTCCCAATGTGAGAATTAAAAATGGAAGCTAGATATGAAATTCACAAAAGAAATCAATAAAACCCAAATCTGTCTTTTTAAACAGATAAATCACTAAAGAAAAAAATTACTAATATCAGAAACGAAAGAGGAGACATCAATAAAGATCCCATGAACATTAAAAAGATAAATATTATGAGCAACTATATGCTTACAAATTTGATTACTAAGATGAAATGGACTAATTCCTTGAATGATGCAATCTGTTAAAACCACACAAGAAGAACTAGACAATCTGATCAGGCCCATACTAAAGAAATTGAATCAATAATTAATAACCTTTCAAACAGAAAGCACTAGGCCCAGATGGATTCACTGGTGAATTCCACCAAGCATTAAACTAAGAAATGTCAAATCTATGCAATCTTTCTCAGAATGTAGGAGCAGAAGGAATACTTTCTAACTAGTTCTATGAGGCCAGCATCATCCTAATACCAAAATCAGACAAAGACATTACAAGAAAAAAACAACTATAGACCAATATTTCTCATAAACAGATGAAAATTCTCAACAAAATATTAGGAAATCAAATCCAACAATTCCTAAAAAGAATTATATACCATGACCAAGTAAGATTCATTCCAGGTATATAAAGGCTGGTTCAACATTTGGAAATCACTTAATGTAGTCCAACATATCAACATGCTAAGTAAAATAAATAATGTGATAGTATTGGAATCATATCAACAGATGCAGAAAAATCATTTGACAAAATCCAGCATCCATTCATAATAAAACTCTCAGTAAACTAGGAATATAGGGGAATTTCCTCAACTTGATATATATACCAAAAACCTACAACTAACATTATACTGAAGAGTGAGAAACTAGAAGCTTTTCCACTAATATCAGGAATAAGATACAGATGTTTTATCTCACCGCTCCCTTTCTAGAATAGGCAAAATTATGGAGACAGTAGAAAGTTCAGTAGTTACTATTAATTGGGGGCTGGGGAGAGATTAATAGACAGACCCCAGAGGATTTTTAGGACATTAAAACTACTCTGTATGATGCCATAATGGTAGATGCCATAATGGTAGATAAATGGTAGATAAAAACTAGATAAATATTTGTTCAAATTCAGAGTGTACAACAGCAAGAGTGAGTCCTAATGTAAACCAGACTCTGGGTGATAATGATGTGTCAATGTAGGTCTGTTGATTGTAATACATATAGGTCTCTGGTGCAAGATGTTGATAGTGGAGGAGGCTGTGCATGTGTAGAGGTCGGGGTATAGAGAAACTATTTTCTGCTTGATTGTGCTGTGAACTTAAAACTGCTCTAAAAGTCTTTATTAAAACATGAAAGCCAGTGGGATTTTTTCCTTCTATAATCATGCCAGGAAGATGTTGATAAGACTATAATTTAGGGCACTACCTGGTAGGAAGAAACAAACTACTCTCTCCCTCTATTACTTTCTATGTGTTTGTGTCATGGCAGTACCCAGTTTACAAACCTGTGACGGCTTTCTGTCATCAGAATCAAGTCTTCATCCCAGCAGGTACTTGAAGAAGTTCCAAAACATGGCCCTTAAATACTTAATTTTATTTCCCATTACCTCTTTTCTGCCATCTAACTGAAACAGTCTACACCAAGTAGTATCGGGCTTTTCTGTTTTCTTAGTAATCAATCCTTCCTCTTCAGTCTCCATGAAAACAACTACATATCACTCACTTTATACATGCAAATACTCAATTTATAAAGATATTTAATTATCTTTATATAGCCCTACTTAGCTCTAATTCCACCTCCTTCCATAACGTGGTATCCCACTGCCTTCTCACCTTTCTCATGCTCCCATACCCAGTGGGGGAATTACAGAGATGGGATCATAGGAACCACAATTTAATCTTCACTCTGCCTATATCAGTTTCCTATTACTGCTGTAAAAAAAAAAAAGAAAGAAAGAAAATATTCTCAACACTTTGTGGCATAAAACAACACAGATTTAGTATCTTAAGGTCCTAGATGTTGGAAGTCCAAAATGTATTGTATTAGGGCTAAAATGAAGGTGATTGGCAGGGTTGCATTCCTTCTGTTTTCCTTCTGAAGGCTCTGGGGAGAATGGTTCCTTGCCTTTTCCAGCTTCTAAAAGCTGTCTGTCTTCCTTGGCTCATGGCTCCCAGCCACCAATTGTATCACTCCAACTCCTGCTCTTAACACATTCTCCTCTGACTCCCCTGCCTATGTGTTTTACTTATAAGAATCCTTGTTATTACATTGGGCTCATCTAGATAATCCAACATAATTCCCCTATCTCAATAAGCCTTAATTTTGCCCTAGGAAGTAACATATTCACATTCTCCATGCATGAAAATATAGACATATTGAGAGCGGGGCATTATTATGGCTATAAAATTGTACTTTTCCATTACATTATGGGGTTTGAATGGGGTTAGTGACACAATGATATAGTTCTAATTAATGGCTCCATGCCAAAAAGAAACTTATTTTAGTTTTTTATGCTAAAGAGATATCCAGACCAAAAGAGAAGTTACGGAATCTACAATGCTTTTTCCCTTTACAAAAATTATATTCATTTCTCATTTGGCACTATACCATTAGATATATTGTAATTCTTTTCCAGCTCAGCCCTCTTGCTCCCATTACCATGACAACCCACATCTTACGACAAATGGTGGAGGTATCAGCAGAAACCCTCAGAGAAGCAAGCCTCCAAATCCTACAAGCCTGAGGACTTTACCTTGTTTTAGGAATATTGTCGGGACTGCTAGGATTACGCATCTTAGAGCACCTAGGTCTGGTGCAATCAATTACATTCAGATAGTAAAAAATATTACTGGAAGGAACACCACATTAAGAGTCAGTGACCTACATTTTAGTTCAACAGTCAGATTTTGGCACTCTGCTCTATTAGCTGGACATATCACACAGCTGCTCTGGTCCTCGATGTCCTTGGATATAAAATGATGTGAATAACACCGCCCCCAACAGTTCCCCTCTGTCCCTGCCTGTCAGGGCTGATGAAAAGACCAAATGAGATCATCACCAGAAAAGTGCTTCATAAGCTATAAAATTCAAAGATGAGCATTCAATGTAATAATTATTGGCAAAGATTGTGCAAGCTACGATGGGAAATATAAAGATACTCAAGGCAGTTTTTGCTCCTAAGAATTCTATAGTTTGATAGAGGTAAGTAATGAACACAAAATAGCTCATTCATGTCCTTTTCTGACGGCAAGATTTTTAACCCAATCTAAAAGGCAGCATTCATCACAGAAAACGGCTAACCAAGGGAAGATCTGGGGCTTTGTGTAACACTGCGGACATTTTAGTCATTGCTTGTTTCAGCATACTGTTTAATCTCCTGCTTAAACTCCAATAACAATAGGATTAATGTGAAATCGTGTTAGTGGTGAATATTTCTCCACTCCTAGTATTCATTTCTTTTCATGGGTGCTCAATTAGCATAATCCCTGGCCTATCTCCATCCCTTTATTCACTTTGTTCTTGGAGTAGTTGAGAGATCACTGAATGACAAAATTGGTTAGAGTAACTGAGAACATTCCATTTAGCTCTTCCTTTTCCCTTAGGAAGTATCAATTCTTCTCTGCTCCGCCATGTCCTCTCTGGTCCAGGAACTCCCCTGTGAGTGCTACTTTGCATAAACACTGCCATAACTAAAGACCAGTTCCAGATTTGCTTATTAGCAACCACATTCTCCAACCTGGCCACTATCAGTAAATAAGGTGATACTTTGGCCTCTTGTTTTGCATTTATTTCTCAACCTGTTTAAAATGGTATAGGAAGGTCATTCCAAGAATCACCATGAATAGTAAGTTCTAAAAACCAGGCTAAATAGTTTCCATGCCTTATTTCATGTAATCTCCATAACTACTCCTATAGGCAGGATTATTGCCTTCACATGATTGAGGAAATTGAAGTAATTAATGTAATTTACCCAAGGTCTCCCAGCTAGTAAGTGGTAGAGTTAGGAGTTGTTATGGACTGAGTGTATGCCCAGCCATAGATTCATATGTTAATGTTCTAATCCCCAATGTGATGGTATTGACAGATGGGGGTAATCAGGTTTAGATGATGTCATGAGGGTAAATTCCTCATGATGGGATTAGTGTCCCTAGGAGACACCAGAGAGCTTGCTTCCTCTCTCTCCCTACAACACAGGGAGAAGGCAGCCATCTACAAACCAGGAAGAGCACCCTTGTCAGGAACTGCATTGGTTAGCACCTTGATCTTGGACTTCCCAGCCTATAGAACTATCAGCAATAAATGTCTGTTATTTATAAACCACCCAGGTTATGGTATTTTGTTAAAGCAGCCCAAGTAAAATATACTGGAATCAAATCTAGGGTTTTCTAAATCTGAAGACTGCACACTTAGCTGCGTTATCTATACATAGATTACTCATGGAGGGAATTCTATAGTTTCTACCTTAGAGCTGAGCAAAACTAAAGAAATGTTTGATGTTAACAAAAATCTCATTTTTGTTCTTTGCCTGCTGCATTATCTCTGAATTTTTATTTCCATGTTTGTAAAAGAGAAATAATGGTGATATTGAGGTTTTCTAAGGCAACTGGTTGTTGTACTGAACACATGAGATGGCAGATGTATAGATCTTTAGAGATTTGATGGCATGATACCAATGAAGATGGCCAAGGTTATCATAGTTACAACCTTAAGGTGATAGGATAAAGACCACATGCAGGCAGGTTTTAGGAAATGAATATTGAAATTGTAATTATGGTTCAGCACAAATTTTTTACCACGTTTTGATCTAACAACCCTATAGTTGTTGTGCCACCTTCCTCACAGGCCTTACCCCCTTTAGTGCCCATTTTTCTCTGTGATCAAGAGTGACACTTCAGATGCCACCTAGAACAGCAGTCCCCCTAAGTCTGAGTTTAGTGACTCACAACTCTGCAACTTCCATTCAAATTTAGAAATGTGTCTTCTGTGTGGACTTACGTAGATTTCTAAGTAAAATAGAAACTTCTGAAGATTTTCAAAAGGGATTCTGTGTAATAGGCACAGTATTTTACAAGAGTGTCTATATATTCTTTTTATAAAGATTCATAAAGCCACAATCCTCATCTTTGTTAGAAATGCTTGTTCCCCAGTGCCATAAAGAAATAGCACTGGAACCCAGGAGGCGGAGCTTGCAGTGAGCCAAGATCGCGCCACTGCACTCCAGCCTGGGCGACTGAGCGAGACTCCATCTCAAAAAAAAAAAAAAAAAAATAGCACTTGAATGTAAATTTAATTTCCTCAGCAAGGCCACTTTTACTTTCTGCAGAAAGGGTACACTTGCCAGCAGTTTTGCCAGGAGAGTACACAGAACAAAGGAGACAGGGTTATTTATAACCTGACCATCCACCCTACTGCTGCGTCCGGTTTCCATTGGCTGGAACGGGGTCTCAAATTCTGTATTTGTCCTGATTGGCTAGCAACTTAGAACTTTTTAAAAGAGGCAAAGGCAGAGGAGAACAAAGGAAGGAGGAAGTAACTAGTGGAATGCTGAGAAAGGTAAAAACACCTCCAAATAAGGACGAGGAACAGGCTCTGACCTCATGCTTGCTTGGATCAGTATAAGCATGCCAGGGCAAATATTTAGCTTCAATTGTGGGTGCTAAGAACATAAAGTGCATTGATTTCTTTATTACGGTTAGCAGATATTTAATAACGTTAGCACAGGTCTTTAAATACATTTTGCTTCTAAGAGAAGTTACTATTTATTCCTAATTAGATGGGGAAAAAAGTCTTTGAAGAGGAACCTCTACTTTACTTTTTACATCTTGATCCTAATAATGAATTTGTTGCAGGTGGGTTATATGTCATGTCCCAGGCTTCTCCAAGTCTCCAGAGAATTAAATACTAAGATAATTAGAAATCAATAATATCTCACCAAAAATTCATAATAATAAAGCTAAATAGTTTGTTTTATCATCTGCACTTGAAAATCCAAGTGGAAAAACACTACACCTGTGATGACGATAAATTAATACTTAAACATAGTGAAATGACTCAAGGCACATTTTTTGAACAAGACTCAAATTGCTCTTCAATTTGAGCAAAGGAACATTTGTTACAGAAAAAATATAGCCAGCACATTTTGGTTTTAAAAACTATACTATTAACTTTTAGTATGCTGATTATCTGTCCCTTAATATTATCTTACACTTCCCACGACATTTCCACCTGGCAACCATGGTAAACTGAACCTATAATGCTTGCTCTAGATAGGATATCAAATATGTAGGAATGAAACTTGTTACTGCTTCAAGGGTAAAAACATTCCAATCTAGGTTTAGACTGGGATGATAAATGCTTTCTTGAGGTGAAGCACACTTTCCCACAACTATGACTTTGGACTTAGCTATGTGACTTGCGTGAGCTATAGAAAGGGACCATATTCCAATTCCTGGTGGAGACTTTAAGATACATCCTGTGGTCTCAGCCAAGCCCTATGGACTTCTGCCTTCTGCCATGAGAAGAGCATGCCACAGCAATGGCTACTCCTTCTGGCTGAGTCCTAAATAAGAAGACACACAGAACCTGGCAACGGAACTGGCTACATAATTTACGAGACCCGGTGAAAAATAAAAATATAGGGCCTCTTGTTCAAAAGTGTTTTAAGACAGTGACAGCAGAACATTAAAACAAATGCAGGACTCTCCTTAACACAGGGTCCCATGTGACCATCCTGGACACATGTCTATGAAGAGTCCCAGCTGAGCTTCAGATTTCACGTGATATGAGCAAGAAATAAAAGTTTGCTATTGCAAACCATTAAAATTTTGGAGTTACTTGCCATAGCAGATGCTAATACAGCAGATACCTAAAATGAGTAAAGTAATCAGCTGTAAGAGTGTTTGTTATCGTGGCAAACTGGAGGGCCGATGTCCCATCCAAGTCAGGAGGCAGCTACACGGTTCCTGCCCACAGTTGCCATGTGAGCATGCACCACTTGCCAGGGTGTTCCTCCGGTGCTACAGGGCTCCCTGTTTTTAAACAGTTGGTAGTAATCCACATTTTATGTGAAATATCTCCATTTTAAAATATAGGTAGCTTATTTTTTAAGATGTTATGTAGGAATAACAAAATATGCCTGTTTTCCAGATCTTCTTTCTCATTAAACGTTGTAATTTCAATTCTAGTATTTTTTGTTAGTATAAACATAAGATCGTTGAAGACTATGAGTTAAAATGACCACTGTATTATATTCTACCAACCTACAAGCGGCTTCCTCAATAGCCAGAGCTTATTCTTCGGGTAGTGAAGTCATAGGCTAAGAGGAGAAAATCATCATCTGAAATCTCATGCAGGTAAACAGACTTGTCCCCTAAATCCTGAACTAAAGATAAAAGGGGCTTTCATGGAGTTTAAGAAAAGCTGGGTGGGCATGGTGGCTCACACTTGTAACCCCAGCACTTTGGGAAGCTGAGGTAGGCGGATCACTTGAGTTCAGAAGTTTGAGACCAGCCTGGCCAACATGGTAAAACCCTGTCTCTACTAAAAATACACAAGGAAAAAAAGTAGCCAGGCATGGTGGTGCATGCCTGTAAACCCAGCTACTTGGGAGGCTGAGGCACGAGAATCACTTGTACCCGAAAGGCAAGAGGTTTCAGTGAGCTGAGATCATGCCACTGCACTCCAGCATGGGCTACAGACTGAGACTCAGAAAACATAAATAAAAGCTGAGAGAACATAATAAAATATGCACTTTACATGGAACAAAGTCAGAGAACTTACTACTCCAACAAGCAATTATATTTCTCTAACACACAAGCACACATACACACACACTTTATTTCACAGGAGTTTAAATAAAGCTTGACTTGAATTTTACCTCAGTGACCTTTGTAACATTCTTTGTGGGGTCACAATTTTCTCATTAAAAAATAGTGATTTTAATAGAACCTATCCTATAGGGTTGAAGATAAAGATAATGCCTGTAAAGTTTTTAGCACTCTACTTGCTACATAGTGAGGTTAGCTATTATTTTTATATTGTTGGTAGGGATGCCATCTGATTTTACTAACCATGTGTATCTAAGTTCTAGGACAGTGCCTGTCATAGATATTTAATATTTGTTGAATATAAGAAGTCAATTTTGTCCCAAAAAGCAGTTCTACCCAATTGAGACCTTACTAGCTATTGTGAGAAATGCAGAGCTAGCTAAATCAAAGCTATAGCTAATATTATTTCACCTACTGAATATAGATTCAATATATTCAAATGTTATTGACTCTATTTAACAGAGCCATTTCCTCCCCGATTGCTAATAAATAGAACTCCAATTTTATTCAGCAGTCAGACTGATGGCAACGTGCTCAGCAAAGATGGGCCCCTCCTTCCACCCCAGGGGATGCATTTGGATTGGCTTAAACTTTGATTGCTCTAAACCAGTGGTGATGATTTCAGTCCTCTTTGCCAGCAATTGGTTTGGGACAGGCATGCAAATCAGCTCTGGCTAATGAGACATTAGAGGAACTCTACTGGTAAGCTTTGGGGAAATAGTTTCTTCCCAGATTAAAAACAGGCTTGTAGAGGCACTAGACCTGTTATCCCTCCTCAAATACTGACCCCTGGGGAGCTGCGTTTGGCACTGTGGCAACCAGCCTGGGTCCTTGAGGAGTAAAGCAAGTGAATCATAGAAAAAAAATCCAAGTCCACAATTATGGAGCAATTAAATTGTTACATTGCAACTGTTAGCTCCAAACTTCTATTAAATGAGATTATAAATGTTTTACTCTATAAGTCAATTTTAGTTGGTTATTCTATTTATTGGAAATTCAAAGCATTCTAATTGATATCATAATCAATATCTTGCTAAAGCTTTGATTCCAGAGGATAGAGACAGGTACAAGGAAAATTATTATATAACATATGAATTCACAGGAGAGGTAAAGCTAAAATGCTGACAAAGTTCAGGGGCAGGTGCAATTACTTTCAGTTGCTTTGTTTGTCACTGATTGGGAAGGAGTGGAGAGATAGGGTCAAATGAAAAAATCAGGAAAGGCAATATGTCCAAAATAGCTTTTTGAAATCTGAATGATGGGTAAAATTTCAGTACACCAAGATGATGTACTTGTAGGTTAATAATACAACAGAAGCAAGATGTGGAGGAAATATGTCTTGTGAAATAAATGCATGGATGACATAGATGTGATGGATTACTAGGGAATACAACAGCAATTAAAAAATAAACAGTTCATAACTAGAGCTGCCCAAAGGGATGATCTACCTCATGGAGTAAGTGCACTAGATATATTCATACTGTAGAAGCATGGCCTCTTTTCACAGATGAGAAAATTCCTGCTCATTGAAATTGATAAGAACTTAGGAATTCTACAACTTGGAGGGTGTTTCTGCCATTTGAGGTTGACATCAAGGAAGACAGTTGTTGGCCAACAATATTTCCACATGAGAGACAGAATCTAGAAATGAATGGTTCATGGGCCTGATTAGGAATTGAAACTCAGGTGATGATAGGCTATTCTGGAGTTCTCAGACATCTGAGTGAGGGCACGTAGCCATGATGGGTTTGGGTCTTCTCAAGTGGTTCTTGTGCTTAAACCCTAATCATGGAAGGGTTTGAAATCTATGTCATAAAACAAATAACCAACTTCACAGAGTTATGAAGGAAGATTAAGTAGCACTGGTCCCTGTTGGCATGACATAGTGGATACACATTGTGCTTAGAGTTAAAATGGCTTAAATTTCAAATCCTGAGTCTGTGTCTTACAAGCTATATAACACAGAGTAAGATATTAAACTTCCCTTTGCTAATCTATTCAAGGGAAGACTAGAGATAATGCTGACCTTAGCTTTCTGTGAGGTGAATAAAATAATTATGTGTACATGAATATTAAGTCCAATGAGTGACCTCTGAGAAACACTCTGTGGTTCTTAAAGGAATGGTGGGATAAAATAATAAGTCCAGATATTCACAAGACTGTTAGAACTTAGTTTTGTTTAAAAATGCAAGAAAAAAAATGACATTGATTGGAACCTAGAAAAAAATCGTTTCCCAGATAAAAATTCCAATTCTCTCCAGAATTGAGAAAATAGTATGCATACCTAGAAAGCTTTTTTTAAAAAAGGATTTTGTCATTGAGATTTTAGTGATAACACCGAAGAAGAAAGAAAAGAGGAGGAGGAAGACGACAGCTGGCATGTCTTGAGCACATGTGGATTGCGCTATGCTAAACAATTTATATATGAAGACTGTCACTACTACTCTCTTGGGTAAGCACTATTATTGTTCACAGTGCATAAATGAAGGAAAATTGGCTTAGAAATTAGTAATCCCTCCAATACTGAATAAACTATGATTCACAATCCACTACACAACTGCTCCTCTGCTACGAGATCCTAAACTGAGACTTGTATATTTTCAGTCATCAACTCCCAGTGTCCCTTCCAGCTATAACATTCTGTGACTCTATGTATTTTGAAAGATTTCTCTCTGCTGCAAATATAGCTTCAGGTGCCAGATATGTTTTAATCTCTACAGAAACAGACTAAAAGGAAAAAAACGTATATAAACACATTTTCCTTTTAAAATTTAGTCACTTGTGTTGTGCTTACAAATTATATCCATCCATTATTTTATACACAAACTAAACCAAACCTTCAAAACCAGGAGAAGAGTAACAACACTGATGTGCACTAAGAAAATTTGTAAATCCAGGTCTCTCTGTGGGTGATTAAATTGCTATTTAAAAACCATTTAGTACCAGGCAGCTCCAGGAAAAAATAGGAAGATGTGAAATAGATGGGTCATTTCCCCCTCTCTATAATCTTTCATGCTGCATCTACTGATATGTTTCTTTATTGAAGCATTAGATATGGAGACACTCATTAAAAGAAATAAGATATTTGGGCTTATTTTTAGATTTTACTTTGTAAGTTTGTTAAGCCTGGTAGTAAAATAGGCTTTAGAGTAAGACAACTGTGGATTTGAATTCTGGCTCTGTTTCTTGACTATCTGTGTGGCTTTGGGTACAGCTGTAAAATAAGGTTTGCCATAGTTCCCGTATCTCCAGGAGAATATAGGGATTAAATGAGATAATAATATAAAAGTGTCCACTAGATAGTGAAGACTTAATATTAGCTTTTAAAACTGGGAGACTTTCTCACACCAGTCAGAATAATGATTATTAAAAAGTCAAGAAACAGTAGATGCTGGCAAGGCTGTGAAGAAATAGGAATGCTTTTACACTGTTGGTGAGAATGTAAATTAGTTCAACGATTGTGGAAGATAGTGTAGCGATTCCTCAAGGATCTAGAGCCAGGAATATCATTTGACCAAGCAATTCCATTACTGGATATTTACCCAAAGGAATATAAATCATTCTACTATAAGGACACATACACACGTATGTTTATTGCAGCACTGTTTACAACATCAAAGACTTGGAACCAACTCAAATGCCCATCAATGATAGACTGGATAAAGAAACTGTGGCACATATACACCATGGAATTCTATGCAGCCATAAAAAGGAATGATATCCATATAAAGGAATGAGATCATGTTATTTGCAGGGACATGGATGAGGCTGGAAGTCATCAACGTCAGCAAACCAACACAAGAACAGAAAACCAAACGCCGCATGTTCTCACTCATAAGTGGGAGTTGAACAATGGGAATACATGGTCACAGAGAGGGGAACATCACATACCAGGGCCTGTTGGGAGGTGGGGGGTGAAGGGAGGGAACTCAGAAGATAGGTCAATAGGTGCAGCAAACCACCATGGCACATGTATACCTATGTAACACACCTGCATGTTCTGCACATGTATCATGGAACTTAAAGTAAAATAAAAAAGGGAGACTTTAGTCAAGCTTGAATCAAGCTTTTAAAAGAAAATATAGTAGTATGAGGTAAGGAAAACTGTGCACAAGAAAGGGCAGCAGGAAGAATGCGTTGTTCTTTGAGACTGGTGAGAGGGAGGTGCCCAAGGGTGTGAGTGTATAGGTAAGTATGGAGGTAGAGGGGAGGACAGAGCATTTCTGAGCGCTTCCACTTCTTGATGACCAAGGGAGCAGAATAATCAGAGAAGAGTGAAGGGAGTGAGGATCAAATAGGGACTTTGTGCTAAGAGGTGCAAGTGCAATAGTTGTTGAAGGTAGTGGGAGAACAGGAAAAATAAAAGGATTTGCTGGCAGCACCTGTCGCTGATCTGAGATGAGAGGCTGTGAGTGTGCAAGAGTGCCAGCATCCACAACCATGTGATGATTTCACAGCAAAACCTGACCTCCTGGATATGCACAGAGAGAAGTAGAGAGCAGCACTGATCCAGGGCTAGAATACTGTTTCTTTTACATTAAAAAAATTTATTTAGCTATTTTCAAACATCACAAATATATAAGATGAATACGTATGTAATCATAATCCAATTTCAACAATCATCAGCATTTTGTCAATCTTGTTTCTGTTGGTTGCATTTAAAGCATTATAAGATACTTTTACTCTTGACTCTAAAAACTCACAAGACTTATCATGTCTGAGAGCTTGCTTTATGAACATAAATCCAAGTATCAAATGGTCATAAGTCTCATACCAAAGAACAGAACAGAAGATAGCTCTGTGAAACAATAATGCATTTTTTGTTTGTTTTAATTATACTTTAAGTTCTGGGATACATGCGCAAAATGATCAGGTTTTTTACATAGGTATACACGTGCCATGGTGGGTTGCCGCAACCAACCTGTCATCTACATTAGGTATTTATCCTAATGCTATTCCTCCCCTAGCTCCCTACTCCCTGACAGGCCCAGGTGTGTGATGTTCCCCTCCCTCTGTCTATGTGTTCTTATTATTCAACTCCCACTTAAGAATAAGAACATATGGTGTTTGGTTTTCTCTTCCTGTGTCAGTTTGCTGAGAATGATGGTTTCTAGCTTCATCCATGTCCCTGCAAAGGACATAAACTCATCATTTTTATGGCTGCATAGTATTCCATGGTGTATATGTTCCACATTTTTTTTTTTCCAATCTATCATTGATGGGTATTTAGGTTGGTTCCAAGTCTTTGCTTTTGGCAATAGTGCTGCAATAAACATGTGCATGTGTCTTTATAGTAGCATGATTTATAATCCTTTGGGTATATCCCCAGTAATGGGATTGCTGGGTCAAATGGTATTTCTGGTTATAGATCCTTGAGGAATCGCCACACTGTCTTCCATAATGGTTGAACTAATTTACACTCCCACCAACAGTGTAAAAGCATTCCTGTTTCTCCACATCCTCTCCAGCATCTGTTGTTTCCCGACTTTTTAATGATTGCCATTCTAACTGGTGTGAGATGGTGTCTCAATGTGGTTTTGATTTGCATTTCTCTAATGACCGGTGATGATGACCTTTTTTTCCTGTTTGTTGGCTGCATAAATATCTTCTTTTGAGGAGTGTCTGTTCATATCTTTCACCCACTTTTTGATGGGGTTTTTTTCTTGTAAATTTGTTTAAATCCCTTGCAGATTCTAGATATTAGTCCATTGTCAGATGGATAGATTGCAAAAATTTTCTCCCATTCTGTAGGTTGCCTGTTCACAGTAATAATAGTTTCTTTTGCTGCACAAAAGCTCTTTAGTTTAATTAGATCCCATTTGTCAATTTTGCCTTTTGTTGCCATTGCTTTTGGAGTTTTAGTCATGAAGTCTTTGACCATGCCTGTGTCCTGAATGGTATTGCCTAGGTTTTCTTCTAGGGTTTTTATGGTTTTAGGTCTTACGTTTAGGTCTTTAATCCATCTTGAGTTAACTTTTGTAAGGTGTAAGGAATGGGGCCCAGTTTCAGTGTTCTGCATATGGCTAGCCAGTTTTCCCAACACCATTTATAAAATAGGAAATCCTTTCCCCATTGCTTGTTTTTGTCAAGTTTGTCAAAGACCAAATGGTTATAGATGTGTGGCATTATTTCTGTGGCCTGTTCTGTTCCATTGGTCTATATATCTGTTTTGGTACCAGCACCATGCTGTTTTGGTTACCGTAGCCTTGTAGTATAAAGTCAGGTAGTGTCATGCCTCCAGCTTTGTTCTGTTTGCTTAGGATTGTCTTGGCGATGTGAGATTTTATGGTTCCATATGAAACTTAAAGTATTTTTTTTCCAATTCTGTGAAGAAAGTCATTGGTAGCTTGATGGGGATGGTACTGAATCTATAAATTACTTTGAGCATTATGGCCATTTTCATGATATTGATTCTTCCTATCCATGAGCATGGAATGTTTTTCCATTTGTTTGTGTCCTCTCTTATTTCCTTGAGCAGTGGTTTGTAGTTCTCCTTGAAGAGGTCCTTCCCATCCTTTGTAAGTTATATTCCTAGGTATTTTATTCTTTGTAGCAATTGTGAATGGGAGTTCACTCATGATTTGGCTCTCTGTTTGTCTATTGCTGGTCTATAGAAATGCTTGTGAATTTTGCACATTGATTTTGTATCCTGAGACTTTGCTGAAGTTGCTTATTAGTTTAAGGAGATTTGGGACTGAGACGTTGGGGTTTTCTAAATATACAATCATGTCATCTACAAACAGACAATTTGACTTCCTCTCTTCCTATTTGAATACGTTTTATGTCTTTCTCTTGCCTGATTGCCCTGGCCAGAACTTCCAATACTGTGTTGAATAGGAGTAGTGAGAGAGGGCATCTTTGTCTTGTACCAGTTTTCAAAGGGAATGCTTCCAGCTTTTGCCCCTTAAGTATGATATCAGCTGTGGGTTTGTCATAAATAGCTTTTATTATTTTGAGATGCATTCCATCAATATCTAGTTTATTCAGACATTTTAGCATAAAAGGGTTTTGAATTTTATCAAAGGGCTAGAATATTCTAAAGGGAAAAGATGGAAGTAAAGTATGCCAACAATGGGGTCCACAAGGGGTAAAAGTCCAGCAACTTTCCAAATCATTTTTACAATATGGTATATAAAGAAAGAGATGATAGTTCTACTGTACCAGAAGAAAAATGTAGTAGATTAAGAGCCTAGAAAGTGACTAGCAGAGGCAGTGGGGTACATTAGCTTGTGAGGTGAGAAAAATCTTCTCTGATTAGGAACGATCTATGGAAAGATTTGTCAGAAGAGCATTTCAGCCAGAGGGGAGAGCAAGTGCAAAAGCCCCGGGCAAAATTAAACTTGGCCACTTCCCCAAAGCAGAAAGAACGGTGAGACTGCAGACCAGTAAAGTAAAAGGCATGTGTTCCATCATAAGATAAGAACTAGCAGAGGGCAGGCCTCAATTACACACAGGGCATAGAAGGACACAATACAGAGCATGAGTCTTACTCCAAGTTCATTGGAAAGTCACTGGAATTTGAAGTATGGAAATGACATGATGTGGTTTATGCCTCAAATGCAAGCTCTGACAGATGAGTGAAGAATAGACTGGAAGTGGGAACAAGAGGGCAATGAGAAAGGAAAGTTTTAGAGTCTATTACAAATAGTCTTGGTAAAGACTTTAGAGGCCTGAGCCAGATAGTAGCTGCAAGGAAAAAGAGAAATGGATAGATTCGGGACATATTTTGTTGGTTACACCAAGGGAACTAGCTGAGGGACTGGATGAAAGATAGAAGGTGAAGAAGAATCAAAATTGATTCTAGACATTTGAAACAATTAGGCCACATTGAGACCTCAAATCACTTAACCTCTCTACACCTCAGTCTACTCAAGTGTGAAATGGGGATGATAATGTTCTCTCTATTCAGAACACGAGATTGTTTGGGCATAAGAATTCATAGTGAATATGCAAAAGTGCTCGAACACACACACAAAAATATAAGAATAAGCACACAGAAAGAAACTGGATGAATTCTGGTGTCCTTTACTGAAATAGAAAGCAAGTTTGCAAGGAAAAAATCAAGAGTTCTTCTTTTCATATATTAAATTAAAGGTGTCCACTAGAGTTTCAAGTGGTGATGGATGTCAAGAAAACAATTGAATACACAGTTCTTGAGGTCTAGAGGGAGGGCATGTTGTGCTGTATGAACATGGGAGACAGAATGCAGGTGATTCAAGCCACCAGTTGAGGTGAAGATAGATGTGATGTAGAGAGAATATAGACAGAAATGGAGGAAGTCAGAAACAGAGACCTAGGGAGAAACACTGAAACGGCAGGTGCCAGAGCCTGAAGCAGGTTTCCTTGCTATCCTCTCTCCCATGCACCATGCACATTGTTTTTTAACCTCCTCTTTGCCCATTTGGCACCTGTACCCTAAAACATATGCCTCCCTGAAATATTTCTTCTGACCTTTACAGACCTAAAATACATGCACGCTTTAGAGACAGCCATGAAACTGGAAGATATTAGCACACAATGAACCTTCCTACCTCTGACTCTTTTATTAGAGATGACAGGTGGATGACTGAGCAACTTTTCCATGCCAGGAATCCACTCTGTTTGCATCTTATGCATTCTTTTAATTTCTACATTTCAACCCAAAGGATAGTCTTATATGATGAAAACAAACAAACAAACAAACAAAAAAACACGTTCAGTAGAGTGACATATACCAATTAAGCAACAGCTCTGGGAATAGAAAGCAGTTTGTTCTTCTTTATGCTTCATTTTTTCTGCCATATTATCAAATAGATTCACATGTACAATGCTCATTTCCCCACAGGGAACAAGAACTCTACAAAGCCAGGGATCAAAGAGCTCAGCAAACCATTAGGCCACACTGAGATCTCAAACAAATCACTTAACCCCTCTATACCTCGGTCTACTCAAGTGTGAAATGGAGATAATAATATTCTCTCTATTCATAACACAGGATTGTATGGGCATAAGGATTTATAATAAACATGCAAAAGTGTTCAGAACACACACAAAAAAGTAAGAATAAGCATACAGAAAACTATGATTCAAGTTCAGGGTCCTTACGTGGCCCACAGTAGTAATTGGTTCATCGAGACAGAATTGTATTTAGAAGGGTCTTTTTCAAGGGGAATATTATCAAGTTGTTAAATTATTTGGTGAACTAAGAGCTTCATTAAGTTCAAGCTCATCAACATTTGCCAGATTGTTATAGCTTTAGTCCAGATGTTAAACTTTTCTTTTCCAATTTTCCTGTAAGTATTTAGCAGGTCATCTGGTATAGGGTTTCATCCTTAGATTAATTGTCCCAGTAACCTAAGGAATTTGAGAATCTGGGAACCATTATAAACTAACCACACTAAATTTTTTTTAATACAATTGTACACTTCAGGAAATAATGTGACTTGTCCAACATAACAATCCTCCAACTGACTACACACATGCTGTCTCTCCCTTTCTCTCCCTCTCCCCATCTGAAGTTTCTCAGTCTTTGTTTCTCCCAGAGCATCCTGGATTAAAGGTAAAATATCCTTAGAATTCTAGCATATCAAATTTGAAAGGGAACTTGGCAGTTCAAAAAAGGACTATAAAAACTCATCAGGAGATTTCCCTCCCTCCCTGCCCTGCATTTTCTCCTCCTGTTTCCTCTCCCTCTCCCTCTTCCACCTTTCTCTCTTGTGCCAAAAAAAAAAAAAAAAAAAAAAAAAAAAAACCCAAAAACCACCACCTTCTTTTCTACATCCTCCTTGTAAGGCAAGTATCTTTGGCTATACTAGAGATTCTCAAACTTTTTAGATTCAGGACCACTTTGTACTCTTAAAAATTACTGCAGACTCCAAATAAATTTTATTATGTGGGTTTTATCTATCGACATGTTCATATTAGAAATTAAACAAAAATGTGTTAATTTAACATGACATTTAATCTGTTAATATACAAATTATTTTTATCCTTTGTGTTACAAAAAATTATACTCTTATTTTTAAATGTACAAGAAATTATTGTTGACTGTAGTGACTCTGTTGTGCTATCAACTATTAGATCTTATTCTAACTATAAAAAATAATTACCAAAATAAAAAAATAGTATGACATTGTTTTACATTTTTGCAAGTCTCCTATTTGGCTTAATAAAAAAGAAATGAATCCTATGTCTTTTGTGATTTCTTTTTTTGGTTGAAATACAAAGAAGATCTATCTCACAAAGATATATACTGTAGCTGTAAAAGAATGAAATATTTTCACAGCTTTTTCAAGATAATTGTGGATGTTCTTTGATATTACACTAAAACTCAGGAAGTGGTAGATTTTGAGATTATTTCTATTGTGGAAACAAACCGTATTAATATAATTTTGTACTTTATTACATCTAAATTCATTGCTCATCTTGTACTTTAATGTATCTTTAGCCAGCATGATTTTATAAAGCATGTCTTGGCCGGGCGCGGTGGCTCACGCCTATAATCCCAGCACTTTGGGAGGCCGAGGCGGGCGGATCACAAGGTCAGGAGATCGAGACCATGGTGAAACCCCGTCTCTACTAAAAATAGAAAAAATGAGCCGGGCGCAGTGGCGGGCGCCTGTAGTCCCAGCTACTCGGGAGGCTGAGGCAGGAGAATGGCGTGAACCCGGGAGGCGGAGCTTGCAGTGAGCCGAGATTGCGCCACTGCACTCCAGCCTGGGCGACAGAGCAAGACTCCGTCTCAAAAAAAAAAAAAAAAAAAAAAAGCATGTCTTGGTCATTTGGAAATATTGTTTACCTGACCAATGTAAATCTTCTGAATGTTGATACAATTCATTAGAAAATATTAAAAATCACATTCATTAATATCATCTCCACTTTAAGCAGAACAGTCTGAGCTCTAGGAAGCTATTAAACTCACTGCAGAGGCAGATAATGAGTTTTCTAAAATTCTTAATATTGCTTCATGCTTGAAATTTCATCATTGGTAACAAATACTATCAAATCGTTTTCCTTAAAATGACAAGCTTTGTTCATTTTTTAAGAAGATGTTGGCCAAATACCCAAGCTTGCATAATCATAGTGATAAGGTTGGGCTCTATCCTCACCCAAATCTCATCTTGAATTGTATTTCCCATAATCCCCACGTGTCATGGAAGGGACCCAGTGGGAGGTAATTAAATCATGGGGATGGGTTTTGCCAGTGATGTTCTCATGATAGTGAGTCTCATGAGATCTGATGCCTTTATAAAGAGCAGTTTGCCTGCAGATGCTCTTTCGCCTGCTGCCACGTAAGACATGCCTTTGTTCCTCCTTCATCTTCTGCCATGATTGCAAGGCCTCCCCAGCCATGTGGAACTGTGAGTCTATTAAATCTCCCTTCCTTTATAAATTACCTAGCCTCAGGTATGTTGCTATTAGCAGCATGAGAACAGGCTAATACAAAGTTTGTCTATCAGTCTTTTTTATTTAAAAAGAGAGATCCATGAAAAATTTGCTAGTCCAGCTTGTAGTTCAAACAATAGTATGATTGATTTTTCCTGAAACAACCATCATACTTCAGTATGCTGTGAAAGTGCTTTAGAAATACTTCCCATTTCATCACATTGCATAATAAAAAGATGTATACTCAAGGGTCTAGATTTAATAATATTAACTGTTTCTACTACTTCATGTAGAACATTCTAAGTAAAACTTATTTTTCATTTTACATTCTAGTGTGAGCTAACAAAGAATACAATGACTCCTAGAATGGCTTGGTGCCACTACCTTGCACTGTGTGCTAAGGTACAAAAAGTTTTCCATTGTTTTTGCACCATTAGTCAAATGTCAACAGTGGAAAAAAAAGTGTCCTAGTGTTAAAACAAACTAGTTTAAGAACTGCTGAGCTACACAGTGATGCAGACCTTTGTAGCAAAATGATATCCTTTAATGTGGAGAGGAGAAAATTTGTAACAGATTTTCCAGAACCAAGATACACTTACTGTGACCATTCAAGGAGGCACTTTTCATTTTGCTGCCATAGAGGAGGGACAAATACATATAAAGGAAGAAGATATTCTTTAACCCTCCTACACAAAGAACTGAGACACTCAAATACCCCACAACACAAAGGCCTAAAACTTTATGCCATGTACTTGCCACCTAAGAGATATATTTTTAAACTAATAGAGCTGACTAATTTTCCCCAGCACAAACATCTCTTATGTTTGACTTCCTATACACCAAGCACTGTTTGAGGCACCTAAGCTGCACCATTATTAAATGTCACCAAAAACCTACACTGTAGGGAATGATGTATTCACTATTTACAGGATGGCTAAGAAAGGTTTAGTGATTTATCTGAAGTTAGACAACGGTGGACCCTGGATTCATTCCCAGGCATTCAGGCTTCATAGTCCACTCTATCAAAAGCTGGAGTCATCCTTCCAGACACAATTCTGTGGCTGATTTGCCCCTGGTGTCTGGAGATAATCCCATTTAATGGGAGAATCAATCTCCTCTGGATCATCGTAGAGAAGTGCATTTTTAAAAAATAGCAGGGCATTTTTTTTTTCAATAGCTTCAGAGAAAGGGAATTTCTTTCATTAGCATAAGAATGAGCTCCATGGTAATTATTTACCAAAAGATTTTATGCCCAAGCCCTTCTGTAGGCTCTTTTTATTTTGGTACTGATGTTGTTCATTTTCTATTTGAAAATTAATACAATCAAAGGGCTCAGGCACAGTGTTTGTATAAGGCACAACTACAGGTGAATGTGTATCTCACCCAGACCCAGTACTGAAACAACTGAGTGGCCCCTATCCACTGAAAACCCACCGGGCTGAAAACCCCTCATTATTCCATGGTACCAATGGCTTGTCATTCTCTCTAAATGCACAGCCTGTGCACCTGGTGCTCTCTGGGCTGGGACAACCTCTCTACTACCTCCACTGCAGTCAAGCCTTACTTACTTCTCAGCTCTCACACCCTGTCCCCCAGGAAACCTTCACTCACTCACCAGGTTAGGTGAGGAGACCCTACTGTGTTCTCTTATGAGACTCTGTACTTACCCTCAACAAAGCAATATTGTCAGTTTGTACCTACTGTAAACCAAGAATGGAATTGTAGGCCCAGCAACCAACTGGATGGATCCCTCCTCTCAGCCAAGGGCATTCCAAAGTAAAACTGAAAAACTAGTTCTGGCCATGCTGAGAAGGCGGACCCGGACATGCCTCATTACACCCTCCTCCTTTTGAAATTCAGGTACAAGGGACCAACATTCACACTGAAACAAAGATCTTAAGACTGACAGAAGAGACTGTTGCAATAAGACACCAAATTCCAACCTGACTCTAGCATAGCATCACATGACAGATAGCAGGCCCTGAAAGAAATCTAAATATCTTACTTCAAAATACATTTCTTTGACACATTTTGAAATGGCCCTGCAAAGCTGTCTCTTATGGGAAAAATCTACGTTCTATAGAGAATCCCCTTCCCTTTCCAGGTTCTTTCCCGACCCAGGCTCTGAATCAGAAAAAGGTGCTTAAGAGTCCGGCACCTTTTAGGTCTGATTGAGACATTTGACATCTATTATCTCTAAAGCCTGATACCTGAAGGCTTTATCTGCATAGTAAGAACCTTGTTCTTAACCCAGACACTTCTTTCTATTGATTCCAAGTCTTCAGATAATAACTTTCAATCAGTTGCCAATCAGAAAATCTTTGAATCTATCTATGACCTGGAAGCCCCTGCCTCAAGTTGTCCCATCTTTCCAGACTAAATCAATGTCCACCTTACATGTATCGATATCTGCCGATAGCTCTGTCCCCCTACTATGTGCAAAAATCAAGCTGTATTCCAATCACCTTGGGCATGTGTTCAGTATTTCCTGGGGCTGTGTCATGGGCTTTGGTCACTCATATTTGGCTCAGAATGAGGCTCTTTAAAAATTTTACAGAGTTTGACTCTTTTCAATCACACTACCCTTCTGTATCTAATGGTAGGCTGGAAACTCCATGAAGGCAGAATCTGTACTGTCTTCACTGTTGTAATTCCAAAATCTGGCTTACACAAAAATATGAGGGTGAGAGGAAAAAAGAACAAAGCACCTGGATGGACAAGAGACAGAGTCAGGAAGTATTCATGACCTTGTCCTGCTGTCCTGTAGAATATACACACATCCTTAGATGAGCCTACTGTCCATGCCTCTCCTTAGAAGGCAACAACAATCACAGTCTTAGGATACCTTTTTTTCTCTCCAGGGAAAACAAAGACAATGGATGATGTGCTTAAGCTTTTGGTAAATTTCTGATACACGGCATGCCTGACATCCTCCTTTTTGCATATTTCTACAGGGAGATGAGGGGATGCTCCTGTCCCCTTTCCCCCTTCCGTGATGAGGTTTGAGTCCTCACGCAATCTTGTGAGCCTGCACCAGCCGTGTACATCACACTTTATGCATTCCATTTGGGTGTGTAGTACTCCATCTTTTTGTTTCCTTCTCTGCTTGTATTCCTGGGGAGAAGAATCATCCTCTTATTTGTCCTTTTAAACCCAGGGCCTCCCACAGCAAATGAAACACTGCAGGCTCTTCATAAAGGTTCTCTGAGTTGAATTAGCAGGTGTGGCTAAGTGGATGTCATAGTGGTTGGGGGAGACACTCTGTGCAAGATAACAGGGTCTGTATAATAAGAACGGGCACTGCCAGAATTCAGAGATTTTACCAACACACCAAAGCAGTAGAAAAACAGCTACCACATACAACAAAAGCAAGCCAGAACACGCCACACTGCTAAGTGGTATGACGATCCTACATTAAAAAAATTTCCACTTAACAAATGCTTTCTATATGCTGGGTACTGTAAAAAGGTTTACATAAATTATATATTTATCCCTAATTTTACAGAGAGGATAGCTGAGGATCAGAGACTCTCCTAATGCCACACGGCTAGTTAAGCTGCGGAGCAGGCCTTGAGACCCTCTTCTGTCTATCTCCATAGCCGTGGTTTAAGTCTCAACACAACAATGGCCCTTTGCCTCGCCCTATTATTGTTTAATGTGGCACTGTGTGGCTTACTCCTGAGCTGGCCAAGAGGTCTTGTGGTATCTGGTAGGCTATATGAAAGCACCTGCAGTGACGTTCATAGTCCTAGTTAACATCCACCTGCCTGTTTTTTGCTACATCTACTTGTCCCTGAGAGACCAGACGTTTCCCTCTTTCCAGTTTCAAGTTCTCAGAAATATGTTCTCTGAAATTAGAAGGGAACAAATAGAGGTTGAATAAGAGCTGATGCTTCTCCTGGTACTATTTGGTTCTTTGATTCTTAACAGAGAAGAGAACAGAAAATGAGACCCAAGTTACATTATCCACTCACTGTGACTCTCATTATCACTGTCACATATCTGTTTTCATTTAGTTGCAAAGCAGTATGGTCTCAATTTTTTGATAATTCACGTACATGAAAACACAATTGCACATAAACACAAACATGTATCTATGAACCTGCAAGAAAATACAGTAAAATGGATGGTGAGAATAAAAGCACTTATAATTTCCATCTTTATATTTTCCTATTTCCTCTTTACTTTCTACAATGAATGTTACTTTTATAATCAAGAAAAAGTATAGCACTAAATACTATCCCCAAAATCTCAGTGGACTAGGAGTCAGAAGAGCTGAAAATAGCAGCTACCCTCATTTTTGCCCGTAGCGAAATAAGGAATAAGCCACTTAATTTCTCTAAGAACTCATTAATAAACTATTAAATGAGAGTGCTGATTCCTAATGACTTCAAAAGAATTGTCACAAGGATTAGAGGAATAACTGACATCAAAATACTTGTTAAACTATAAACAAACCTGGGACGGCATTGTTATTATTTAACAGTGAAGGTTATTACTTGGGAGTAATAGTTTGGGGAGCTCTATCACACTGCTGAATCTACCAGAGATCTGAATAATAGTCCCCCATGAAACAAGCGAGTTCTTGAATTCAAAGCTTTAAAATGATATGGCTTTCTCTGGGAGGTTACATCATCTTTTCCTTACCCCAGATGTTTATTTTCAACTGGACATCCCCAGAGACACTAATGGGTTTGACAATTACTAAGAGAAGGAGGAAGGGGGAAAGGAATATAACATACTGGGTTAAAGTAGCTTTTATTTCCTAAATATAAAAATCATAAGACATACAGTTAAGTAAGAGGTGGAATGCCCCCCAAAGACAAAAAAAAAAAAAATAGACTCTGAAATTGCTTTGTTAGGTATATTTTTATTTTGATTCAAAATGTCCATGTCAACCTCTTCATGTGCTGGGTTTTAAGGAAGAGTAATGAAGGCTAACAGAAGCCAAGCACATAAAGTTGGATAAGAAGGGGAATGGGGAAAGTTAAAAACCTTAAAAAAGCATGGAGCTGAGCACCTTGGCTCACACCTGTAATCCCAGCACTCTGGGAGGCCAAAACAGGAGGATGACTTGAGACCAAGTGTTCGATACCAGCCTTGGCAGGCAACACAAGGAGACCTCGTCTCTACAGATGATAATTATAAAAAAAAAGTTGGCTGCGTGGTGGCGCATATTTGTAATTCCATCTAATCAGGGAGGCTAAGGTGGGAGACCGCTTGAGCCTGGGAGGTCAAGGCTGCAGTGAGCTATAATTTCATCACTGCACTCCGGCCTGGACAGAAGCGAGATCCTGTTTCAAAAAAAAAAAAAAAAAAAAAAAAATTGCGTGTGCCATCTTTTTTCATCACCCCAGCCTTATTATCTAGAAATCATACTAAAAGTGTTTTTTCTTAAGAACAATGGACAGATACAAAAAAGAATTGGGCAGGGGAATGGAAAGATCAAATTTAAGTTTTAAGTGAAAATAAGCATAATTAGCAGTAGCTTTCATACAAGCTGTAGGGTGTTTGACAATAATTATGCACATATGGAGTAAAAAGTGATATTTTAATACATGTATACAATGTGCAATGATCAAATCAGGATAATTAGCATGTCTATCACCTCAAACACTTATATCTAGTTGGGAGTTTGTGTCCATTAGCTAATCTCTCTAGTATTCCCTTTCTCCTACCCTTTCTAGCCTCTAATAACCACAATTCTACTCTCTGCTTGGATGTCACTATCTAAATAAACTGAAAACACACTTCTGACCCAGGAATAATACAGTATTCAAACAAAACACTGAGTTTTAAGTTATTTATGTAGAGATAATCTCAGTTATAGAAATCTAAAACCACATGATACACTACTTAACAACAACAACAAACAGATATAAAAAAACATTCCTTGGGCAGAACTACATTTTGTGGAGTAAACACATAAAATAACTACATGACTGTGGTTATTCCCTCAAGCCATCTCTTGTTATTAACAAAAAAACATTTAATAGTACTGGCTTCTATACTGAAAAGAAGGTATCCTTTTTGTGTAAAAATTATCAAAAGAAAGGATATATAATTGTTCTTTATACTTTAGCATTATTTTATCTGTAACTTTTAGTATTAAAATAGGAAAAGACAATTAACGTATTCCTTTTTTGGATTTTTTTGTTGTGGCAATATATACAAACTATAAAATGTATCATTTTGTCTATTTTTAGTACCATTCAGTAGCAGTAAAGTGTATTTACATAGTTATGCAACCATCACTATTGTCAATCTCTGTAATTTTTTGTCATTCCAAATTGAAACCCTGTACCCACTAAAAAGTAACTCCTAAGCTCCTGGTAACCACTATTCTACTCCTCTAGGAATTAGACTACATTAGATATCTTGCTTAAGTGAACTCAAACAACTTATGTCCTTTTGTGTCTGGATTATTTCAGTTAGCATAATGTTTTAAAATCCATTCATCTTGCAGCATGTTACAGAATTCCATTTCCTTACAAGGTTGAATAATATCTGATTGTATGTATACACTATACTTTACCTATTTATCCATCAATAGACATTTGGGTTATTCCACCTTTTGGCTATTGTGAATATACTGATATAAATGTGGATGTATAACTGCTCAGAACCTTGCTCTTAAGTCTTTTGAGTATATACCTAAAAGTGGAAATACTGAATCATATGGTAATTTCATGTTTAATTTTTTGAAGAACTGCCATAATGTTTTCCATAGTGGCTGTATCATTTTACATTCCCACTAGCAGTGAACAAGGGTTCCAATTTCTTCATAGCCTCACCAACGCTTGTTTTTGTTTTAAAATAAGAACCGATGTGTATACAGTGGTAAGGGTATTATTTTTAAATTGTTGGTGGATATGTGTTTTTAGAAGACACAGCATATGTTATATGTGTGATTATACTAAGTTCATATACAAAATTTTGACAGGCATACTTTGTGTTATGTTGAGAATGGACCTGCAAGACAACTTTGCAATTTTTCATGTTCATTTAAGGTCTTTGTCCAGTTGGTATGGCCCAAATGCAATCAATTATCAATATATTCTTTCTGTAGGTCATCTAGGAGTCAGAGTCATGAGTTCTGAATCCAAATTTGCCAAGAAGAATATGCACCCTTGGATAAATTTTGTCTTCTGAAGCTTATATTTACAATATGAAGGCACAGACTACATGTATTTTAGTTACTCTTAAAGATAAGCTCCTTAAAATAGTCTTCAAGGTCTTGCACAATTGGCTTACTTACCTCTCCAACCATCACCCCCCCAAACACCTTCTTTGTTCACAGCCCACTGCACAGGTCCTTCTTTAATCCTTGATCATTCCTTGTTCCCTCTTACCACAGGGCATTTGTACCACATCTCCTCCCACCTGTGCATTTCCTCTCTTTGGAGTTAGTTTGCTTTTTCTGCTCACCTACTTAATTTCTAGTCATCCTCCAGATTTCAGCTCAAGGATCACTGCTTTTGTTTTTTTGTTTTTTGTTTTGTTTTGTTTTGTTTTCTTTAAAAAAAGGAAGTAAGGATCACTTTTTTAGGGGCACTTTTCCTGCTGCTCTCTTTCAATCCATTTTAATTCTGATTGAATTGTGTCCTAATTTTTAGAACACATATCTCTTTTAGAAATATATATTCACTAATGTACTTCACCAACTAATGCATGTGCTCCTCTAAACTATCCACTTTATGGGGACAAGCACTAATAGTTGCTTTCCATAAAATATCTGGAGTCTCACCCAGCACCCAACACAGCCTGGTAGCATGCAGCCTGGGCAGCATAGATAAAAGATGACACTTTTATCAGTCAGAAAACTGGTTGCAAATAACAAAAACTCTACCCTAACTTGCTGAAGCAAAAAAGTAATTTAAAACACACAGGTAGGGCTCAACTTATCCATATCTTAAAACAAGAGACAGATTCAAGTGTCATTTCTTTTGTAAGTCATCGACACAGGGTTCCTCTGTATCTTCCTAGTAGCGGGTTATGAGGAGGACCCTAGAGGTAACCACCAAAAACTCACGAATGAGGTTCTAGGGAATGACATGTCAGTTCCAGCTTAATTTTGTTAGCACTGGTGTGAGTACCATTTGACTTGAGAGCAACACAGGCCCAACTGTGCAAATGTACATCACTGGGAAAAATCAGAGTTCCACTGTAGGGGATTAATGTGCATTGGCGGAGAAGAGTGAGGCCAATTTGCCCTGCTGAAAGCCTACCTCTTTGCCTTCCTGTGGCTTTGTCAGGTGCAAGGAGAAAGACATCACCCCTAGCTTTCAGATAAAGGAAAGAAAATCACATGTTCTTTCCTTCATCTCTTTATTTGGACATTTTTCCACTTATTTAAGCTCATATTTTTTAAAAGAAGATGATTTTAGAATTGATTCTTTGAGTCTCAGATTTAGAAGAGACCTCAAATGGCAACTAGCCTAAGCTCTGAGAAATTTCGTTTACTATTTCATTCATTCAACACTGTCACTGATGTTACAATCCAAGAGTCTCTTCTGCCACAATGTCTTCCAGATTCAAACCAAACTCAAATGAGTTGCTAATGAATATTAGTTCCAGAGTCCTATTTACTGTCTTTTCCAGTTCTTCAGTTTTGATCTAAATTAATTTATACCCAATGGATAGCTGGGAGACAGTCAAAATGTGAATTAAAGTGAAGAAAAGGCTCATACCTGTAATCCCAACAAGCCAGGAGGCTGAGAAAGAAGAAACACTTGAGCCCAGTAGTTCAAGACCAGCCTGGGCAGCATAGTGAGACACCATCTCTACAAAAATAAAATTTTAAAAATTTAGCCAAGTGTGGTGGTACACTTGAGCTCCAGAGTTCCAGGCTGCAGTGAGCTATGATCATACCACTGCACTCTAGCCTGGGTGGGAGAGTAAGACTGTCTCAAAACAAAACAAAACAAAACAAAACAAAAAACCGCTAAGAAACGAATTGTGAGATTTTTATTGTTGTTGATCCAGAATGAATGTAACATGTAAGTAAATGTGAATTGGGCTACCATTTGATATTATTTCCAAAATTAACTTTTTTTTTCTGCAAGGTCTTTTGTCTATGGGATTCCTACAAGAATTGTGGAGAATTAAGCATTAGAATCTCTAATTCACAAAGGATGAGTTAAGAACTCATTAAATGTCACCAGTTATGATTACAGATTCAGAGGGACAGGGAAAGAATACATCTAGGGGATGAAGGGCAGCTACATCTTAACCAGCTGCTCTTAGGTAGGTAGATAGATTGTACTATGTTTCTGGCATTGTGCTAAGTGCTTCAAATAATCTTTACATTCAATTGACATGTCTTCATGTTAATTCTTTCCCCATTTTACATACAGAGAAGAAGATGCTCAATGAGCTAAATAATTTGTTCACAATCACAGAAGTAGTCACTGACAGGAAAGTTTCTGCCTTGCTCCAAAGTCTACAGTTTTCACAAATGTGATGCAGTCTCACGCTTGGATGGACAGTTGTTCTTTCAGTACAAATTTCCCTCTATTTGCATATTAAGGTACCACCACTAGCCCAGATATGCTTTGGAGGCTGTGGAGAGATGAAACACAAGGTTAAGAAAGAGCTTCCATGCTACTGAAAGGTCAGCCGATAAAAAATGGTTCAGGCAAGTACAGATATACAAACATATTGTATAACATCTTATTTAGAGAAGCAGATATTGCATTAAGTAGAAAAAAGCAATAAAGATTTATAGAAAGAAAAGGAAAGCATAGGAATCCTCTACTTTTGGCCATGCGAATACACCTGTGTTTCACTTCTGGCTGCTTTTAGTCACTCATTCAACAGTTTTAACCAGCAAATATAACATATTCTAACAAAAATAGAGGGTTGCATACAGAGTCCCACTTATACTTCATTTAACTGGAACACCCTCTTGAATGCATAATTTTTCCAGCCATTCACATTCCATAAAAGACTGAGTGTCAACTACACTTAAGGCACTGGCCAGTCTTTCTCTACCACTTTATGCTCACTGCTCTTCCTTGCTTTTGTCACCAGTAGCTTTACAGGAACCAAGCCTAGGGAAAACCATGAAATCACTCAGACCTGTCATGCCACTGAGGTGTTTTCTCAGCTATTAAATTACTGTGTGATCACGAAGATGGAAGGCGAAAAGCAACAGCACATGCTCCCAGAAGTTCCATGAAACGTAGGCAGGTAAAGCCCAAAAAATTATTCACTTTCTTATGTGGGTCGCAGAGTTAAACCAGTAACGAACGATAAACATTCTTCATCCATCCCAAGACCTGCAAGTTAATTGGAATGCTGTGTTTATGATTTACATTAAGTGGTTATGGCAGAATAAGAGCCTAAAAGTCTATGTTATAGGTGAAGAAGGTCCACAAAGGAAGAGGCCATGCAACTTTGTGAGATAATGAGCCCCGACAAGAGGAGCAGAAAAGCCTAGGCCAGGTTACCACCTCATTATCTCTGAGGTGAGTCTAAGAGACAGGCTGTCAGATCTTTTTGGGAAATTATATGCATTATGTAATAAATTAGTATTTTAAATTGAATTATAAGTCTATAACTATATAAAATATGCATAAGAATAACACTAAGAGCTAATACTAAAGATACTCCCATGTCACGAACTAGGTTAATTGTTTATATTCACTTTGTTTCACAAGAACCCTGTGAAGCAGGTGCTATTATGCTGCTCGTTTTACAGTCAGGAAATGAGGGCACAAAAGTGGCAACTGCCCAAGGTCACTGTAAAGCCTATGCTGTAAACAACTGCATTATGGTGCTTTGCTTGCCACCAAGGTGCTGCTCTACATTGATTATAGGAATAGGTGAGGGGGCTTGGAGGGATGTGTGGGTAGAGAAATACTACATTAAAATGCTGAACAGAAGCACAGCACAAACAAAAGAAAAAGAGTGAGACACTAAGGTGGCCCTTGGTTACAAAACATTCCCATATGAAAAATACAAGTAAGAGCATTTCCTGTGTCAGCTGGCCATATCACAAGCACTGAGCCTTCCAGTGCCTTGGTTGCCTCATTTTGGAGATGGCTATAGCAGCTCAAAGTTCTTAACGGAAAGAGAACACACAAACTGCCTGGCTCAATTCCTGGCACAAGCAGGTACCTGGTAAACCAATCAAGCTTGAATCTGAAGGGGTGGTTTTGTGATTCTGTCAAGTACTGGAAGATAGGAAAAGAGATGTGCATTGAATGGAAGGTTGCACTAAATAATTCTTTTTTTTTCTCTCTCTCTTCCACATCTTGACACTCTGTACTTGTTCAGAGCATTAAGTGAATGTACCAGGTAAATTCTACGGATATGAAATCACAGGTGCTGTTGGAATGGACACTTGTCAATAACTCCTGAATTAGATGATTGGTAGATTCGTTTTGGAGTTTTGTCTTTTCTACAACACCACACTGCTTGGGGTATATGACAAAGTCCTATGTTCATTCCTACAAACAGTAGTTCATAATAGTCGTGAGTCTTTATAGGATATAGATACAGAAAAAGCTCACTGGATTACTGTAATATACTCCCTTCAGGGTGGGGATGAGCAACTCTCACACCCCATTCCTGCTTTGAGACTCCCAATCCTAGACTAGTGGATTCCTGAAGGGTGGTCAGGGACACTTGACATCACCCAGAATAAAACTAGGAACATAATGACAGAGTTCTTCATAAAACTAAAATATTCCATTTTAATCCATATCTTCCATTCTGCACTCGTGTATTTCCTATATTTGGGGTGTTAAAATATCCTTCCTCTTGTAAATATTATAGTGACTGTAAATGGTAGCATGTTTTGTTTTTGTTCCTTAAATATTTAATTGGGTGCAAAATATTTGGCTATTCCATGTTGAGACAAAGCAGAGACTACCCTTAGGGGTCTGTGCCCCCCCAACTAAACATAAAAATAAAAATCTTGAGTTTATCTAAGAGAAATACCAGTCACTTAGCTTTCTCTGAGGAGTCAATAAACAACTTGATAAGCAAGAAGTTAATAGTAGCTTAAAACAATAAGCAAGGGAGAGTCATGGAATGTTTGGCTTCCTACAGTAACTAAAGATAACATCTTCACATACGTCCCTGAGTTGTTCTGTAGAAACCCAGACCTCCACCATATGGATTCACTGAGGTCTATGTACCTCAAATAAAAGGAAACTGAGGACCAAATTCTGACCACCATTTTTGGTTCTTAAGTTCTTCCTGAGGGACCTGGAGGAAGTCATATCCCCAAGCCAGAATTAACATTCTCCAAACATACTAACCCCAAATTTTTAAACAAAGCTTCTCTTTCTTAACCAACTGCAAGTCAGAAAATCTTTGAATCTACCTATGAGCCCCCACTTCAAGGTATCCCACCTATTCCTGCCAAACCAATGTATAGCCTTCATGTACTGATTTACTATTTTGCTTATGACTTCTGCTTCACTGAAATTTATTCTTGCTTTTAAAAACCCTTGCTTGCAAGCCATTGGAAAGGTTGGGTTATAAGTGAGAGCTACCCGATTCTCCTTGCTTGGTGTCATGCAAATTTTAGCATGGCTCTTTGGTTTTACTATGTCAGGTGAGTGGACCTCAGTTCAGTGTGTTAATAATATCAGAGATTTCTTTTATCTTCCCTTTTCAAATTTTGCTCCTGAAATTTAAATATGTAGGAACTAAAGACCTAATCTAATACCTTAAATATCATAATGAGTAGAAAATCTCTGGATAAAGCACTAAGTTTCATTCAAACATAAACATTATCAGCATTGCCCTCTGAAAGTGTTAGTGGCATTACTGCAATATTTTACAGCCTTTAGTAGACATTAAGGTTTGTCAAACAAGTTTATCTAAAAATATTGACCCTATTTCTAACTTCACGACTACTTCCTAGTGGTGTTCCTTCCTAGTCACTAGTCTTCATTCTTCTTCAAAGACTAGAATTAACCTTTCCTGGAAAGAGGAAAATTCATCACTTCTCATAGTTATGATTTGAAGATAACTGCCGAGTAAGACTCCAGATCAGTCCTCCCACTTATATCCTACATAAGTACATAAAATTAAAAAGGAAAATTTACCACACTAATATCAAAATTTTACCACACGAAATCAACTTTGTATAGTCTTCATTCAAGCATGTGGTTGTGCTGTGACCTTAAGCCTGTCTCTTTTCCCACTCTGAGATTAATAGAAAATGAGGAGGTTGAAGAGATGAACCTTAAGGTACTTCCACCCCATCTCTGAAGTGCCAGGAATCATGAGCTATCACTTATCAAGTATTTACTGACACCTACTTAAGTGGTATCACTTAAAGGCTTACAATGAGCATCTCATTTAATCCCAAGTACCCTAATAGCTGGCTATAATTGTATTTGCTGTCTTATATAAGAAACTGAACCTCAGTTTCTTAACAAGTTTGGAGCCTAAAATGCTGTTGCAAATCATTTTGCTGGATAAGAAAAAGAACTCCTGGTAGCCATTTCCATATCTGTAAAATGGGGATAATAGCTACATAAAACATTTAGCACTGCACCTAGTACAATACTATTAAATAAAATGTTGCTACAAAATAAGTATATGTATGGATAGAGCCCTTAATCTTGTAACCAATGCACATTAAAGGGACCATAGGAAAAGAGAAGATTTTATCTCTTCCATAGCCCTCTCTAAGTTCTGATAATAGTATCTCTCTTTGATGTTTCTTTCCATTCACTCCATCCAACCACCCAGCTCCATAGCATGTTACAGTGAAAAGAACACTGAATAGGAGTCTCCAGCCTTCGATTCCAGAACAGGGTAGTTAAAACGATGGGCATAGGCATCAGGATGGAGTTCAAGTTCCAGTTTTATCATCTACTATCTTTGTAACCTTGACCAAATTATCAAAACTTTCCAAGCCAAGACTTACAAATGAGGATAAAAAGACTTTTAAATGATAATCCACATAAGGAGTTTTGCACAGTGATAAGAATATAGTTAAGGAATTCCCAGGCACTAAGTTTGAATCCCAGCAATTTACATGTGACTTGCTTTCTCTGTGCCAAATTTCCTCATGAGTATCCTGTTAGTAACAATGGGGTGGGTAAAGTTTATGGTGAAGATTAAATAATACGTATACAACAAATGCTTAAAACAATGCTTAGCACTAAATAAAGGTTGTTATTTTTGATATTAGTGTTATTGCTATTATTAAGAACTTGGCCAAATCAATTCTTTCTCTCTGAAACTTAGTTTCTCCTTCTAAAACATGAGGTGTATTTTGTTCACCTCTTCTTTGAGACAGGGTTTCACTCCATCACTCAGACTAGAGAGCAATGGCGTGATGTCGGCTCACTGAAACTTCTGCCTCCTAGGTTCAAGCGATTCTCCTTCCTCAGCCTCCCGAGTAGCTGGGATTACAGGCATGAGCCACCACACCCAGCTAATTTTGGTATTTTTAGTAGAGATGAAGTTTCACCATATTGGCTAGTCTGGTCTCAAACTCCTGACCTCAAGTGATCCACCTGCCTCAACCTCTCAAAGTGCTGGGATTACAGGCGTGAGCGACTGCACCCAGTGGTTCACCTCTTCTTTACCCCATTGATGAGGGAGGGAATCCAGCCCTAGCATTCTGGGCATGGCTGAATATAGAACACCTGTCATTAGACAGATGAGATCCACAACAATTTATTAATCACACAGACTCATATCAGGGGAGGAGTACACCGCACACCATGCAGGGATACACCGGGGTTGTACTTAGGAGCAGAGTGAACCAGCGGGAGCTTTATAGTAATGACAGGATAAGTTTCTGTGGTTTCTGTGGTAGACTCTGATTGGCTTATCTGAATAAATGTGAAGGCTGAGATGGAGGCTGAGGACTGGACAGGATGCAGTCTGTATGGCGGATAAGGGAAATAGCTGGCTGGGGAGTCTTTCCCACTGGCTGCTGGACTTACCTGGTGAGATCAGGGAAACTCATGGTTAGGTCTGTTGACCCTGTAAGGTTCAAAGACGTGAAGGAAACACATGAAATTTTGACCCTTACAATGTAGTATATCTTGTTTCCAAGTACTCACCCAGCTCCAGGACCCTAAGATTCCAAGGATTCTTTGGCACCCACACCTCCACTTACACATCTCCCACTGTCTGTGCCTTTGCCCTTAAAACTTACAACCCTGTTCTCTTTAAGGTCACCAGCTTGGAGGCACTTTGTGCTTTCAACCATTTTTGCTTAAGAAAAGCAGAAAGTCGTCTCCTGCTCTCATCCCTGCTTAATTAGGGAGAATTCAGAATGATCCTGAAGCAACACTGGGACTGCTGTCAAACCCCAGGGAACCTGTCAGTATGTTGAAAGGCCCCACTCATTACTTTGCAACAACAGTGTGATCATCCCACCACTATTCAATCGCCATCCCGCATCCCATTTTCCTTGTTTGCTTCTTAACATTTAGAACAGTTTTTACTTATTTGCTCATTTTTAAGAAATTGGTTTCTGGTGAGCCTGGTTAACGTCATGCCCCTGGTGCCTTACTCTTGCCCACCTCAAATTAGGAAGCGTGCTATTCCCCAAAACATACACTGAGGGGCTATCAGCAAGATAATGCAACCTTGAAATTACCTGGGGGTTTTACATTGCCCAGGGCTGTGTCTGAACACAGCAAGTCATCTGTTGATTTCTCCCATTACTATCTGGCAGGAAAGATCCTTAGTCCACACAAGACTAATGTCCTTACAAGAGATGACAGACAAACACACAGAGCAGAGACCACCACATAAAGACACAGACATGCAGGAGGAAAGACAGCCAGGTGACAACAGAGGCAGAGATTGGAGTTACTCTGCGCAAGCCAGGAAATGCCAAGGGTTAACAGAAAAACCCAGAAGCTGTAAGAGCAAGCATAATTTTGAACTTTTAGCCTCCGAGCTTTTAGCCTCCAGAGTATAAATTTCTGTTGTTAGAAGCCACCCAGTTTGTGATGGTTTGTTACAGAAGCCCTAGGAGACAAATACACGTGTTGATTGTATCTTAAAAGCTCTCACGTGCTGCTAATGGCAGTTTTTTAAATGGCTGTGAAATCTGCTTCTTGCCTTTTACCTCAGCATTCTCTAGTGCTTTCTTCTTCTGCCCAGCTTCAGTAGCAACTCCTGATGATCCAGTTCTCAGCTGGAGGTCATTTCTCCTGGGAAGCTTTCCCTGATATCTCAGAGCAGGGTCAAACAGAAGAGTTCTATTTCCTGGCATGTTGCAGGGAACAGGGACTGGAGAAATGCTTGTTTAACCAGGAATGCATATTTGAAAAAGTGCAGCCCACGTTAAAAAGAAAGAAAACGTTCATCATATGTCTTTTAAAAAGATTCCCTATTCTGTTCAAACTGTTTTGACAATTATTCTTTCATTTTAAAATTTATATTGGGTGCTCATGTGACCTCAGAAGCCCTAGATTTGTCAAACCGTGCTTGTAATTGCTTATGATTACTTTCTTAATTGCCTATCTTGTGTGTTTGACTGCTGGCTTCCTTGGAGAAGGGCCAAGTTTGTGTGTTCTCCGGTCTCCCAATACTTGGCACACAGAGGTCCTTAGCTTGAGGACAAGTGAATGAAGTGGATGCATGAAAAACTAAGAGATGAAGACTCTTGTGTAGCCACTGTTAGGGGCACAGTGATTCCAGTGGAAACATCAAAAGAAGAGAATTACTAGAAAAGTGAAAGTTGATAACGCTAGAAATGGCTTCACAAAACCAACATCTTAGGTAGGGTCAGTGTTTTAGACCCCAAGAGATGACTAAACTCATAGGGAAACCCAGATGCAAAGGCTCTGCTCCTTCCCTGCAAAACAATAGTGCCCTCAGTTCTGGCCTGACTCTGAGTCTAATAATCTTACTTAGCTTGCAGTAGTACCTGAGGTGAGGCTTTTTTGGGTGTGGGGGCACTAGCTGACAATTTATGCTTACAAAATTTAAATTTTGAGTCCTCTGTCTCTATTAACATAGCTAAAGACTGGCTTTGAGATAGGGAGAAAAGCAAAAGTAGAAGCAGTGGCCTGTTTTCAGGGTGAGTTTCTAAAACAGAAGTTGCTAAATGAGGTGGAGACAAATACACTGGATCTGGAATAATGCTTCCAGGAATGCCTCTGCCACTTCTTCGAGCTACTCTTTCCCAAACATCAATTTTTAAAAGTCAACTGTTGAATTTTAAAAAACCAAATCAGGAAAGGACAGTTAATGGTCCTACCATCGTTGGTGTAACCACCCAATAGGTTTTTCTTGCCCGATGCCCAGATAGAGCTGATTTATCAAGGTAGTGAAATTTCAAGAGAGAAAGAGTTTTACATAGAACTGGCTAAGTGAGGACCAGAGTTTTATTATTACTAAAATCAGCCTCCTAGAAAATTTAGGGGCTAGGGCCTTTCACGTATAGTTTGGGGGAAGGGGTAGGAGTGCTAGGCAATGGGTGATTGCTGTTGATTGCTTGGGGGTGCAATCATAGGAGTGTGGCAAGTGCTCCTCATACACACTGAGTAGCTTCTGGGTGGGGCCACAAGAGCAGTTGGTGTGTTCAGGTGGAGCCATCAGTAGACATGCAAAAAACCTGAAAAAGTATCTCAAAGGGCCAATCTTAGGTTCCACAATAGTGATATCATCTGCAGGGGTAATTGGGTAAATTGCATAGCATATCTTGTGACCTCTGGAATAATGGCTGGCAATCATTTATGTCAACACCTTAGCAGAATTCAGGCTCCTCTATCCTCCTAGCCTAGTGGTCTCTCAGTTTCACAAAGGCAGTTGAGTTTTGAGGAAGGGCTATCATCATTTAAACTATAAACAAAATGTCTCCCCAAGTTAGCTTGGCACAAGCCCCGGAAAACTGAAGGGCAGCTTAAAGGCCAAAGGCATGACAGGGGTTGGCCAAGATCAGATCTCCTTCACTGCCTTCATTTTCTCACTGATGTAATTTTTGCAAAGGTAGTTGCATTAGGGTTTATATGTGGAACACATTTTTGAATATTGGTAAGAAGTGTAGCCCTCAAAGCAGGCAGTTATTTAAGAATCTTCCCCCTCCTGCTAGCCTTGTAGTACCTTCTAGAAAAAGATATAGCTGGGGGTAAAATTTTGCTGAAGCTGTGCTTTGTCTCCCTTAAGTGTGATGAGATAGATGGAGAGGATAAATATAATAACATTTCATAGTTCTTGTAACCAATACAAAAAGGCCTTCCAGCAAGGTTCATCACTGTGACCTGGAGCAGCAGAGCAGGACAGAGAGCACAAGCTGGGGAAGATGTACCTATTTGTACAGGAAGATCCCACTAGCGCCGACCAGTCAAGTACTACATTCAGAAAGCAGTGTTTCTGAAAGTTGGATGTGCATAACAATTGAAGATCTTGTTAAAATGCAGATTTGAATTTAGTAGGTGTGGGGTAGGGACCCAGATTCTATATTTCTACCAACTTTCCATGTACTGGTCTGTAAATGATACTTTGAATAACAGGGAACTATATGGCAAGTTCTCACTTGTAAGAGGTTTCATGGTAAGATTATTTTAAATACAAATGTACTTTATGCATACATTTTTAGCTAAAACAATGCACATTTTTACTTTTTATCTGTTCAGAAATGCAACTTTTCCTACCTTTTAACATTTCTGAAATCAGAATGCACTTTGCAGTCCATAGTGCTTTACAATCTCTGTCAGCCAAGTCAGGCTTGAGCTGTACTCATGTTATCATTCCTGGGCATTTGGAAATATCAACAACGGAAGCATCAAAACTTCGGAATGGGTGTCAGCAACTTAGAAGAAAATCCTGAAGGCAGGAAAGAAACACTCTGAACCAGAAGGAGACAAATGGTTGTGGGAGGGAGTGGGGCAGCAGTGAATCAGTTGTTTCCCAACATTCCTGAAGCTGCCCTTGCAAGTAGGCTTGCTCTACATAATCAAAAAAGAGCCTAGCACCTGTGGGTTTTGTTCCTGTGCAGATTCTTTTAAAAAATGCTCTGTCTTAATGACTCTTGGTAGAGAAAGAATGATCTTCTGTGCTAATAATTGGCATTGATGACCAAGTTAAAAGAGTTGGATTCTGAGTGTGAAGTTTTAGGAATAGCTTTCTTTGTTCATGTTTGGGTTTTGTATATACACTAAGAGTAATGTGAGAAAAATGTCTCTAAGAAAATCTAAAGTATATATATTCTCAATAATAGAGCAGTGTGTCACCATTTAATCAGCAGCACTTTTTTTTCATAGTGTGTATAAAGTGATAAGGCAATTTGCAATCCATGGCATCTTAGATATGATTAAAGGTAGTAAAAAAAATTGTTACTATTGGGTACTGTGAACTAGACGAATGCCAAAGTGCCGATCCTCAGATAAACCTTCAGATAGGCAACATTATGATACCCCTGCATGGTAAGAGTTCAGTACATTTTGTTTTTCTTTTTTCCATGTTGCAAGAAAGGAAACTGAGATAACAGAAAGGGAAATTCTCTGATTCAAGGTCAGGCTGGTAAGTTTCACTCCTCACTTGTGAAATAAGCCATAGTTAAGTAGAAGTGACATCCAGCTAGCCTTTCCTCTAAATAGACAGCATCTTCATAATAGTTCTTATTTAGGAGGTACCTAACTGCCACCCTCTTGGAATGCTGGGAAACACATGCTGTGCTTATGTTGCGGTAGGTGGGAAGTTGTTGCATTTGATTATCACAAGGACTCAGAAATGATCCTGGCTTTTCATGAGTACCAAGACCCAAAAATGTCCTCAGTGCTTAGTACAGTCCTGCAATGGTGAAAGATTCCTTCCAGAGGACTAACAAACCCTCCTGTTAAGAAACACTAAGGTATTAAGGTATTTTGACACCAGAAAGTATATCATTGTAGAATCCTTAGGAGTGTTGTCTCAGTTTACTCCAGAAGTTTCATTCAGTTTCTATTTAATTTTCTGACTTAGGAAAACTTCCCCCTATATCTTAATCCACTTGCTCTATAAACTGTAATTATTGTGCATTCTGAGTTGCTAAGGTTGGAAGTCTATATTTGTTTTAGTGTAACGAAATAGATTTCATCACCGTTAAATCTGTATTCTAACACATTAAATGAGCTCCTGAGAGCCCACCAAAGGTGCAGGAATAATGCAGCATGAGAAGAATGCAAAACCATTTCTGCTATTGAATCAGATTCATAGATGACATTATTTGGCCTCCTTGGAGGCCCAGACAGATAAGGGGGGTCCTGGAAGCCTTTGTGCCATCTTGCAAGCTTCATCTCTTCAATCCATTTCACCACTATCAGGGTGTCTTCCTATACTTAGGCCATTGTCATTATCAAAGTACTTATTGAGAATTTACCACACGCCAAGCACTATGTTCCGAGCTTTATATGGATTATGTCTATGGCAACCTTTTGAGTTATCGCTACTTCACAAATGGGTAAACTGAGGCTTAGAGAGGTGAGGGCTTTATTGCCATGTTTGCAGCCAGCAAGTGGCAGAGTTGGACTACCAACTGAGGCAGCGTGCTTCTAAGCTCTCCATTGTAACTCAACACATTCAAGTGTACCTCATTATCCTCAGAATAAAGTTTTGTGTTCAGTTTGGCATTCAGAAGCCTCCCCAATGTGGCATCTTCCTACCCCTTCCAACTTCATTTTATTCCCCACCTCTTTAAATGCACCTTATATTTTGACACTTTTCAATTTCACACCTCGAGTTGTATGCATCCCTAAACAAGGCAACACCATTCTGAATGCTCTACAATTTTGGTACACAGCAAGGTTCAGAACAAACGCACTATTTCTTTCCTCTGTGAAGAATACCCTAACCCCTCCCTTAGTATATAATTACTCCTCTTTCTGCATTATTGGAGACTTTCCACCTCTACTGATTGTTTTCTTTGGCTTTATGGTATATACAATGGTTTCCTGTACCCTACTCTTCTCTACTGGTTTTACATTCCTGATGGATAAAAATGTTCTCATTCATTTCTGTTTCTACTAAATCTCTAATGTAATTTTGTATGCAAAATAAGTGGGAAGATGAGAACAGAAGAAGGGGGATGCAGAGAGAATTTTTGAAATTATGAATTCCCAGTGGACACAGACCATATCAAATTTAGCTTGAAATAGACTCACAGAAGAACAATACAGTCATCCAATTGGTATACTCTTCATAGAATCTTCACAGCAAAATCAATCAGTCACAATTCAATATTCCAGTAACCAGGACTGACACACCTGTATGGGCACCCAATGACAATGTGAGTTACCACTAACAGAAGAACAGTTGGTTATACTGCACCCTCATCTGCTTCTTCACATATTTATTGTCTATTTCTTGTTTGAAATGCTTCCTAAGCCCTTCTCCACTGCACGTCACCTCAGATGCCATTAGCAGTCTTCTTAACATGTGGCACACTAGAGCATCAACCCAATAATGGATTCAACAGCTGAGAACAAGATAGGAGCATCACATCATATGTTGGTGTCGCTGTTTCCACAATCACACTCTACAATGCTTGTTCAGTGCAACAGTCAGCACACTTGCTTTGCAGTCATTTATTCTCAATGCATTTGATAAAACATGTGCTCTATGTTGTGGTTTTAGGACCATAAGCCTAGTCAGACTGTGTTCAAATCTCCTCTCCAACATATACTAGCTATGAGTTAGACTGGTGCTTTTTAAACATTAATGTACTAATGAATGACCTGAGGGAGTTGTAAAGACACAAATTATGATGCAGAAGGTCTGGGATGGGGCCTGATATTCTGCATTCATCACAAATACCCAGGTGATGTCAATGCTGCTGGCCCATGTCACTCAATGACCTCAGCTAGAGCATTACCAGGCTTTGGCTTCATATTAAAATCACTAGTGAGGCTTAAAAACTCCCAATACCCATGGTCGCATGCCAGAGTTATTACACCTCAATCTCTGGGTGGGACCCAAGCATCAGCATCCCAATTTCTCACCCTAAGGAGTTCTGCAAGGATTCCATGAACTTGCCATATAAACTGCACTTAAAAGGGTCACTAGAACATGGAAAACACTCAATGCAGATTGGTTATTTTGCTGTGACTACTATAAAAAAAGTAGTGCCATGTTTCTCACAACACTGTTTCAACAAGGTGTCAATAATATTCCTGAAGTGCTACATGACCATATAAATTTTGGCAGTTCTGTATCTATAGCCTCTCCTGGAGACAAATCTCTTAAGTATTCTCTAAAATTCTTTAATGAGGAAATCTATTTAACATAGTTAAACTGACATTTACCAAGAAGTGATGATCCTTGAGCCCTTTATTTGGTACTATTAATTTTTTTTTACTTTTTACCTCTATAATAAAACTTTTTATTTTCATATAGTTGTTACTCCATATACATTTAAAGGAAGAATATGAAAAGACCCTATGTACCCTTTACCCGGTTTTCCTCAGTGATAAAATCTTGCAAAACTATAGTACAACCTCTCAACCAAGATTCTGACATTGATACAGTCAAAATGTAAAACATTCCCATCATCACAACAATCACTCATGTACAATTTTATAGACATAGACTCCTTCCCTCATATTCCTACCCCTTCTTCCTTAATCCTTGGCACTCACAAATCTCTTCTATTTCTAAATTTTTGTCATTTTGAGAATATTATACAAATGGAATCATGACTTTTTGAGATTGGCTTTTTTGAGTCAGAATAAGTCTCTATAGATTCATTCAGTTTATTTTATGTATCAATAATTTGGTTCCTGCCAGGCACAGTGGTCACACCTGTAATCTCAACATTTTGGGAGGCCAAGGAGGGAGGATTGTTTGAGCTCAGGAATTCAAAACCAGCTTGGACAACATAGTAAGACCCAATTCCTATAAAAATAAGAATAAAGAATCAGCCAGGCACCATGGCTCACTCTGTAGTCCCTGCTACTCAGGAGAAGGCCGAGGCAGGGGGATCACTCAAGCCTTGACCAGGTCAGGCTGCAGTGAGCCATGATTGCGCCACTGCACTCTAGTCTGGGTGAAAGAGCAAGGCCCCATCTCAAAAATTAAATACATACATACACACACACACACACACACACACACACACACACACACACATATATATATAGAGAGAGAGCACGTATGCTGGGTAGTATTCCACAGTATATATATATACACACCACGGTTTGTTTAGTCATTTACACACTGAATCTGGGTTGTTTCCAGTTTGGGATTATTATGAATAAAGCTGCTATAAACATTTGTGTACAGGTTTGTGTGAATGTAAGTTTTTATTTCTCTGGGATAATACCCAGGAATGATCATAGGGAGTTTTAATGTTCAGTTTTTCCTCTTTTTAAACTGCACAAATGTTTTCTAGCATAACTGTGTCATTTGAAATTCCCATGAGCAACATATGAGTGATCCAGATTATACATATCCCCATCAGCCTTTGGTACTGCCCTTATTTTTCATTCAGCCGTTCTGAAAAGTCAGCTTCCCTGAGAAGAGGCTAAAGGCATGCCAGGCAGTTTGTGCCATGTGTTAAAGTGGACCCTGTAGGTTTTGCATTATCTGAAATACAAGCCTTGAGACTGGGGATAGGAGTGGTTTTCATCCAGGAAATAGATTGTGACCAGGTAACACATTGACAAAGTCAAGTCTGAGATCCTCATGAGCAGGGAGGGACATGAGGACAAGTAAGGGAAAAAGAGGATGAGAATGGAGGCCTAGAGAGAAGGCAGGACAAGAAAGAACTGGTGGGGGTTGGGGAGGCCTGTTTTGGGTTATGCTGGGTTAGCAGGGGTTTTTCTGTTGTTCTTCACTTCAGAGTGCATATGAAGCAAGTGAGAATGTACTTTCTTTGTGAGAACTCTACCTTCTAATAATACCTTGATCTCACAGGGTACCTTGTTTCCCAAGACCTCAGAGGGTGTGACAAACCTCAGTGTTCCTGTGATACTTGACCTACTCTTCTCAAGGGAGAGAAACTGAGGCAGAAGAGACAGACAAGCATCAATCCTGGAATTATCTTACGTAGACTAGGAATTGGAGCAAGGAGAGGTTAGCATTTTAAGGCATTAATGTTAATTTCCTGTATTGAACATCTCTCTTTTCATACAAGATGCTGTGACCATCTGTTTTCAGTCAGGATGCATACAGTTCATCAAATGACAGCATCAATAAAGGGATGTTCAATCCTTTCTCATTTCCAAATTATTCTTTCTTCTCATATCCAAGAAACAGTTAATGTAGAAAAAAGAATCATGAAGCTAAACTTTGTGTTTGTATGATATCCAAGTTAACTTCTCCACATATATTTTGAATATAAGTATTATAACCTCTTTTGAAAATAAGTGAGGAAATAAATGGAAAAGTTGATTGTGCTGCCTGCCTCAGATTCCGGAGATAATGCAGACCAGACAACCCAAGTTCAAGGCTATTTTGATGCCAGTCTGTAGGCAGCAAGCAAATTACTCAAGGACACAAGAGAGGCAAAGACTGTTTTCTTTTTGATGTTGATAGAGCAAGTCAATAAAACATTTAAATGAAAAACATAACAAACTGATGAAAGAACTGAATGAGGATCCAGTTTTCACATGTATCACACTCCTATTCTAGTTAATGATGCTTATACTACCAAAACGTTATAATAGTGGCTATGGGAAAATCTGCATAAAGAGCTATTTTGAAGGCAGTGACACAGTATTAGATTTTTTTTTTTTCATAGAAATTCTGTCTACCTAGACAACTGCTACCTATTTCTTAAAATTCTGCTCAAGCATCTCTCTTTTTCTGATGCTTACCTTTAACCTCCGGATCCTCCCCAACCTTGGCCCTATCTCGTTTATTACATGGGCTACACTGGAGAGAAATGATTTCTTTACATGGCTGTCAGCATCGCTAAACTGATCATTTAGTTACTACATTAACTGCCATTCATTTGTGTTTCCCTAACAGAGTGCCTAGCACATAGGCCATTTTCAAGATTTGTGAGAAAATGGAATACATATCCTGAGAAATCATCGTAGAAACATTTCCTAGGAGACAGGAATTCTGAGATCCAAGTTACCACAATGTGTTTTTTCTCGGAAACATTTAAACTACATGAGTCTCAACATTTTTAATCACAAATGAGGAATAGAAATACCTACTTTATTGGACTTCATGCAAAGACCACCTGAGATAATCCACTGGGTAAATGCTTCATTCATTGTCAAGCCTCATAATGGATAATTATTGTTAGGACTCGCATCATCTCAACTCCTACTTGAGATAACTCCAAACTGCAAAAGGTTCCAGGATAGAACTGGGATTTGCCATCTTGTGGATTTTTACTCATGAAGCACATTGGTTAGTATTGAGATCATGAACTTTGAGGCTTCACTGCCATAAACCTATCTTGCTCATTAATTGACTCTGTGTAATCTCAATACATTGGCCCAGTAATTCTCTTTTTCAAGTTTGGGTTAAGCCTCATCCCCAATATTTCCTTCCCTCAATTCCATTTCCCTCTAAGGTGCTACAGTTTAATTTCTAGCCACCTAGTTACATAAGAGAAAAATAAAGAAAACAACACTATAGAATGAAAACACTTTAAATTTAGAAGGATTCAGGTTAATAGTAGACTTCTCTTATGGAAACCTTATTATGTGTGACTTGCATAAATCCCAGGGCCTAATGTGACCCTCTAAGATCAGAACTGTATTTAAAGATGTATGTTTCAGCAAACAAAGAAGTAATCCAATATTAACTTGAATCTCATAAAGACTATTAAAGAAGTTCTATGACATAACTCACAGAAAGCTTCTGAAAAAGTCATATTTCTCTCAATCTCTAATGCTCATGTCAGAGGCATTGGAAGCAGAACAACTCCACCTTGAATAGGGGCTGGGTAAAATAAGGCTGAGACCTACCAGGCTGCATTCCAAGGAGGTTAGATGTTTTAAGTCATAGGATGAAATAGGAAGTTGTCACAAGGTACAGATCACAAAGACCTTGCTGATAAAACAAACTGTGGTAAAGAAGCCAGCCAAAACCAAGATGGTAACAAAAGTGACATCTGGTCATCTTCATTGCTCATTATACATTAACAAAAATGCATGAGCATGCTAAAAAACACTCCCACCGGTGCCATGACAGTTTACAAATGCCACGGCAATGTCAGGAAGTTACCCTATGTGGTCTAAAAAGGGGAGGAACCCTCAGTTCCTGGAATTGCCCACCCCTTTCCTGGAAAACTCATGAATAATCCACCCCTTGTTCAGCATGTAATCAAGAAATAATTACAAAAATAGGCAACCAGCAGCCCTAAGGGCTACTCTGCCTATGGAGTAGCCATCCTTTTGTTCTTTTTCTTTCTTAGTAAACTTGCTTTCACTTTACAGTAAAGTGATCTTGTGTGAGATCCAAGAGTCCTCTCTTGGAATCTGGATTCGGACCCCTTTCCAGTAACAATCACACTCAGAAACTGATTCACCCAAGCAGCTGGATACTACTACTGGCTGGCGTTCCTCTCTGTCAGCCTGTATTTACCTTCTCATGGAGGCAGTTTCAACCTTGTCTGGTAACATGCCACCATGACAATTTTTCCAGTCCTCCCTTCTGACAAAGTAGCCCCAAATCTCCCTTGATTAAGGATTGGGGAGGGAGTCCATAGAAGTGCTAACAGCAGTACGTTACTAATCAAGGTAAACATAAAAATAGGCAGTGCGAGCACTGAGGTATCATGCCACAATTTTCCTCAATTTTATAAAAATGACTCTCTTCTACTTGCTAGCTATTTTTCAAATTGAGGATTCAAGATCCAGAGAGGCAAAGAACAACTCACACAATGCAATTGTTCCAGATCTGTGAATATAACCCATAACTCTTCAATCTCAGCCCATGGGACTTTCCAGAAACCTGCATTGTAATAAAGCCAACAAGAGACATGGTTTGCTGAACCCAAAGCCTCTTGCGTCTCCATAACAGGGTTTCCTGGGAGACCATCTGCTGCAGAGCAGAGCTATCAGAACTGCAGATGCTGGTTTTTCCCACTAGAATCCACAGTGGGGCCTGGTGAACAGCGGAAAAAAAATACCTCAACTTCTTAAGTAATCATCCTACCCTCTCCAGCTCTGTGCTTCACGCTCCACACATGGCCCAGCTTTTTTCACTTAATCAATTGCATTACGCGTTTATTGCCTCATTTTTCACCCTGTTGTAAAGATTATTGCTTGAATAAGTCTTAGTGAATTGGAAATGAGCAAAAAGGAATCACTTAAAGACTTATTAAGAAGACACGTTTTCCTTTCACTGATCTAAAATCTTCATATACCATGAATAAATGAAATTCTTTCTTGTCTATGTCAAAGAAAAGAAAGAAATGTTGCTCTAATATATACATAGCTCGAAGATCCACTCTTAGGACTCTTCACCAGTGTACTTTCCCTGGGAAGAGGGCATCTATTGTGACAGAACAAGAGATGTTGACATGAATCATCCTCAGCCCTGTTCGCAGTGAATGTTCCCCCTCCCCGTCATTAGCCTGTGTCAACCTGACAATGAAGCCATAGCGGCAGCACCTGACTTTTTTATCCTCCTCCTCGTTGATCCCAGCTGTTTTACAAACACCATCTCAGATCCTCATAATGCCTGGCAAGGAGACAAGGAGTATTTATTTCTACTTGATCACCTCGTTTGATTTGTCCAAGGTCATATAATTTATTAAAGGCTGAATAGAGCCTTGAATGCATGATTTTTAGTATCTAGGCTAAAGCTTCCGTACTATTTAGAACTTTTTTAACTGGAATGAACAGAAAGATTACTGTGCTCCCTGAGAAGGACTTTCTGAATTCTTATCACTGGAAATCTAGAAGTTGGGAAGGCTACTGGGGACCTTCTCTCAGGCATCTGGAGGGAGAAGAGGGGGAAGAAAAGGTGGCAGAGATGACAAAGGTAAAAAGGAGAGGGAAACAGAAAAAGAGAGGGGACAGAGGAGGGAGAGGAGAAAGGGTAGAGGAGAGGAGAAAAAGGTAAAGTGGGGGAGATTGCTAAGAATACAAGAAGGCCTTCCTGGAATGGGCATGAGACATACTAGTGTAAGTACAAGAGAAAGCGCTGTTTGGAGGACAGTGCCTAGTAGGTGGGAAGCCCAGGAAGGAGGGAGTCACACTGCTTGGGAGGTTCTGTGACAGAAGAGTCAGTGAGAACTTCAGGGGTTTAGTGGACAGAACCACAAAATGCTCTCCCCGATTCTGCATGGGATGGAACATTTCTCTTAGGCTCACCCAAGCACTTTAGAGTTGGCAGAAGAGCAACACCATTTAGTCTAGACATCAAGAGAAATGAACTGATGGTTGACTTTCCTGCCCCTCGGGAGTGATAACAACCTTTGCCTCTTAAAGTTAGATGAGGAAAACATTAGCAGGTTCACTGTGGGGAGCCGTCCTGTCTGGCGCTGATGTGAACAAGTGACTGGAAAATTATCTGGAAGGGTGAGAAACCTCAGTGACCTGCCCCTTACATTTAGCACCCGCATGAAGTGCTTAGGAGACTGTTGGAAGATGCCTTGAAACACTGGGGGGTCTGGGGAAATGACAAACAAGCACACAGCTCTCAGCTTTGAAAAACCCTTCAGATGTTTTTTCTTACTTTTCCCTTAACTGAAAAATAGTTATAAACTAATATTAACACAGAGAAAAGTAAAGAGAATGAGACTGCTAAGAAATATTCCTGTGCCCATTACCTGGATTTAACAATCTAACATTTTCCCTTAATTTTTTTTTTCAGAATTTTTACTTGAAAAAAAAAATGTGTTACAAAGAGAGTGAAATGCCCCTCTCCGCCACCACCATTCCCCATCCCATTCTTTCCCTCCCTGGAGAAAACAAACCCTGAAGTAGGTGTGTATTCCTCCTACCCATGTTCTTATGCTTACTATTTATGTGTGTAGCCATAAATAATAGATATTTAATGTAATATTTTGTGTCTAATAGATATTTAATGTATTTTCATGTATTTCAAAATACATGTAATGTATTTTGTGTATAATAATAGATATTTAATGTAATATTTAAAATTTTTCATACGGGCTGCATCTTTTTACCACTTACTTTTCCAATACAATGTTTGAGTTTTATCTGTGTTGACTCGTGCAGACCTAGTTCACATACAAACACTATATATGATTGTATACATGAAGGTATCACAATTTATTAATCCATTCACTGATTGATAGATACTTAAATTGCTTCCATGGTGACAACAATGCAATAGATATTCTTGGACATATCTTCTCATGTACAACGTGCTAGTTTTTCTAGAATACTGAGTCAGCAATAGCCAGGTTGTAGGGTACGTGTATTTCATCTTCACTGACATTACCAAAGTCTTCAAAAGTACATGATACACCAGTTTCCCTAAGCTGCATCAAAATGCTTACTCCTCTTGAGGAAGGAGATAATGCTCCAACCAGTGTTGTATCTACTTACCAGAAGTCCAATTAAGTTCTACAGAAAGTCTAATGAAGAGATCAATTTGCTTCAAATTGGTTCAAGTTTGACAGTGAAGTCACAGAGACCCATATTTAGCCATCCTCTCCACTTACCTGTATGACCTTGGGCAAAGTAATTCTGTCTTTTACCCTCCTCTTATATGTAAAATGGGAATATTATTAGTACCACCTTTAGGATTAAGGGAAATGATGCATATGTAACACTTGGCTACAGTGTCTGGCATCTAAGGACACTCAATAAATGTCCTTCTTTTTGCTTTTTAATTGCTGTCCTCTGCTATAGAATCCAAGATGCTTTTGAAGTGGCTCAGGGGATGCACAAATGAACGGATTATGAGAAAATAGTAAAAAAGAGTCAATGCCAACTTTTCTTCCATGCAATAAGGCTTCACAAAAGGGTACAGGAAAATATCATGAGTATAAGCCTGGGCAGCATTGAAGGCAACTGAAATATGTCCCGCTTAATTCATGCTCCAGGATAATGTGTGGGCTCTTTCTTCCTTCCTCTTTTTGTTCAAAAAAAAAAAAAAAAAAAAAAAAAAAAAAAATCCAAAGAACACATCATAGGGGCTCTTTGAAAAAATACCCCAAGGAACCCAGTGTGGCAAAGAAACCTGAAAGGCAACACCTACTGCTTTGCATAAAGCCTCCAGGAGGTTCCTGATTGCCCTTAATAAACCTGCCTGAAGCTCTGGCACCCCTTCCGTGGCAGCACATTTCTCTAGAGGCCACAAGAATAAAAAATAAAAAGCCTCTCTCTAGAATGTTAGCAGAGGATGCCAACACTTAAAACATGAGTGGGAGGGAACCCAAGGAGGAGAGAGAGATGCTGAGAGAGTGAGAGAAATAAAGCAAGTGGCAACTGAGAGCATGGGAAGGCTGAGTACCTATGTTGCTATCTAAATAGGGCAACCTGCAGGATATTTTTTCCCCTGAAAAAAATAAGTAAATGGATCACCTGCACCGATAATGCATCCTCCCCTTTATTTCACAAGAAAGAAAAGTACATTAAGTATATATGCCCAGAAGTGCAGTTACTTAGGAGTCCTGATCAAGAGACAAAAATAGGATGTCAGTTTATGTAGTGATTGAAGAGTGTATTAGAAGAATTGGATCCATGCGTGTTAGGATTTGGAACAAAGGAACAATCCTGTGAGTCACAGAGTCTAACAGCATTGATATTCCTTCCTGTCTAATATAGAGGAATTTATGAGTAAAGATCCTGATGGGAAAGGTCAAAATAAGCATTTCAGGTGCTGTGCCCTTTTCACCATCTCCCATCCCTCTATGTCAAGCAGGATGAAATCCTCTGAGCCTAAAATTATAAGACTAATTAGCAGGATGGATGGGAAGACATTAAGAGAGAAATGTTCCCGAGTTCAGTAAAATCTCATTAATTTAAATCCCATTTGATAAGTTGAACATAAGCTAGAATGAAACTTACAATATAGTGCAGCTGCAAAGAACACGAACTTAAGGAAGAATGACCTGCTGATTAACTTCCTTTAGCCTCAGTCTTCTCATGTGTAAAATTGGGATTATAAGAGTACTTTCTTAATTACTAGGCATGGTATGATGATTAAATTGAATAGGAATTGCCAGACACTTAGCACAATTTCTAGCTAGTGTTTAATAAACTGGAGCTATTATTTTTATTACTAATAACCATTAGAATAACTAAAGTCGTAGAACTGCAGAATTTCTCAGCCCTGAGACCTTTGCAGTCATATGGTGCAGCACCCTATTTTCCAGAAAGTAAAAGAGGCCTAGATAGGTTCAGTGACTTCCGAGGTCAATCAGCCACCTGCCTCATGTCTTCCAAATAATCTCATTCAGGAGCTTCTACCATTAATGAGTCACAGAGTATTAGCAACTTTGGCTGAAAAGAAGTTGTTATTAAAAAGGACTTAATGTCTTCATTAAATCAAAGTCACACCGAGTTCTGCTAAGAAGCGCTTGATAAGCAGTTAGTTCAAGATAGTACAGCACTTAAAAGAAACAATGCTGCTTTAAAACAGAAAACATGAAAGACAGACAAACCCCAAAATTAATTCAAACTTGCAAATTCATCTTCCCTCCCCCGTTCCCCCAAAGTAATATTTGTCTTTTATTCAGTTTTTCTGACTTGTAAAAGTAACTCAATATTTTTTAAAAGGTCACTTTTATAGAAGGTAAGGGTAGAAGGGAAAAGGAAGACAAAAGTAGAGAATGGAGAGAAGGAAGAAGGGTAGGAATCACACATGAAGTCTTTGAAAGAATTTGGCCTTGTCGCAGCTACAGAAAGCAGAAGGGCTGGAGTGCTATGGACAGCACCAGACTAATGTGACCGCTGTTTTGGCTTGTACTCTTAGTCAACACCCATACTCCAAGTCAACGTAATGCAGTTATGCTTTAAAAATGCAGAATTACTTGTCTCTGCTCTTCAACTAAAATGCTCTTTTCTTGACAGACTTAAGGTATCTGTTTGTTTTGAATTGTTAAGTAACACTCTATCTGATGGAAGTGCATAAATCAATGTCATTCTCTTGTGTTTTTCCATAATTCAGTTCTAATGTATGCATTTGGTGCGTGTACCACATGCAAAGTGTCTTCAGATTTTAATTGAAAGGTAAATTTGTGTTAGTTTTTACATTAGCCAGGAGGAAAAAAAAAATCAACTCATTTTTTCTCATTTTTTTTAACGAAGGATCTAAAACAAATGAAGAACTTTAAAATATTGATTTATCTTTAATTATTATGGATATGTAATAGTTGCATATATTTATAGGGTACATGTGAAATATTGATACAAATATACAATATCGTCATGATCAAATCAGGGTATTTGGAAAGTCTATCACCTCAAGCATTTATCATTTGTGTTAGAAACATTCCAATTCTACCCTTTTAGTTATTTTGAAGAGCAAGTTGTTCTGAAGGTGGAATTAGGGCTTAATGTTTTTAAAATTCAGTTTTTAGTATATCCGTCTTGCCCTTCAGAAACAAAACAAAACAAAAACCAGTGTTACATCAATGCCTTGATTCCTGTCCTGATAGCCACACGTTGACATTTAGGCCCCAGGTTCACTGGGCTTTGGTCTGCACACCAGCTGCCAGCCTCTGACAAGCTGTGCCAGCCTCCGCCCCACCATCAGGGTTGCTTGTGGCCTGGGAGAAGGAAACAAACGCAGCTAATGAGCCAGAAAAATAACACTGGTAAGAATCAGCACAGGGATTAGATGCTTCCTATTCTCAGGAAAAGGAAAAAACTGAAAAAAAAAAAAAATGCCACCCCCCCGCGCCCCAACACCCTGCAAAACATTCACACAACAGCTAGTAGCATTCTGACTTTCTCTTTTAATTAAAAAGTCCAGCTGCTGTAGTGCCAGGCATTGGAGAAATAGTACAGGAACTCTTTTACCACATAATAGCAACTGCAGTCCAGGTTATCCGGGAAGTGAAGTATCCGGAAGTGAAGTTTCTTTACCGCGGGAGCCATGGATAGGTGAGAAACATCATGGTGCAGAGGAGAGAGTAACCTCATCCTGGCAGCCACGAGCCATGTGGCTGCTGCTACACAGATATCTCAGTCCTGTGCCCCCTCCACAACTTTTTTTTTTTTTTTTAGCATTGATGAAAAGGGTAGCATAAATCCAATATTGCCTGTTAAAGAAGGAGTATCCAGAAAGGCTGACAGCACAGCTGAATTCCTGATGGACTGGCTTAGGAGCAAAGTAGAGGCAAGCTAAAAGTAAGTACAAACCCTAGCCTGATCTCCTGGCAATTATGTGACAAATAGAGTAACACTCCAGACCCGAGTAACCCACACATGGTTATTGCAGTAAACCTCAGCTGTTTTACTTCCCCAGTATATTTGTTTTCTGGGGCTGCCAGGACAAATTACAAGTTGGTAGCTTACAACCACAAAAAAAAAAAAAAAAAAAAAAGTATTCTCTCACAGTTTTGGAGCCAGACATCTTAAAAAAAAAAAAAAAAAAAAAAAATCAAGGCATCAGCAGGGTTGGGTTTCTTCCTTCTGGAGTATCTGAAGGAGGATCTGTTCCATGCCTTCCTCCTAGCTTCTGGCAGTTGCCAGCAACCCTTTGCATTCCATGGCATATAGATGCATCACTCCAATCTGTGCTTCCTCCTTCACATGGTCTTGTGGGTCTTCTCGCCTTCTAAGGACACCAATCATTGGATTCAGGGCCCACCCTAAATCTCATCTCATTCTGAAGTCCTTAGCTTAGTGACATCTTCAGGGACCCCTTTTCTAAATAAAGCCATGTTCACAGGTTTTAGTAGACACATCATCGCGGTACCATCATCCAACCCAACAAACCCAGCATCTATTCTCCTGCCTACTGGTAATAATACTTCACTTTCGCTTTAGGAAATCGATTCCACCCAGACTCCAAGGGTGACGCTACAGTGCTGACCAAGCCAATCGTTAGCCCGTCCCAGTAGCCTCATTGACAGGGTCAGTCTGCAGTTCCAGCTTTTCAATTACATTAAGTCTTATTTTCTGAAAGTACTGGGGATAATTTTTTTTTTTCTTTTTTTTTGCCTGGAGTTGCTAAGTCTGGAGTTGTTACGAAATTCAGGAAAAGCATGTATGAGAAAGTACAATTCTGTAGAGAAGACTCAGGGAATGGGGAGAGACCAGAGACTTCCTGGGCCCACCTGGGCCAGAAAGCACCCCGAGATTTCAGTTATGTGTTCCACTCAAGGCCTTCTTTAGTTCACTTAGTTGGGTTGAGTTTCTTTCATTTGCAAGTGATTTTTGGGAAAAAAAAAAAAAAAGCTACTGCATTTTTATTCATTCTACAAATATTTGGCTCCCAATAATGCACCACACATGGTGTTAGTCACTGGGGATAAAAGTGATAAAGACATAATTCCTGCCTTCGAGGAAGTTATAATCTTTTAGGAGACTGTTGAGATGTCAAGAGATTTCTGTGGCAGCTAGAAGGGAGGCTTAGAGTCCATCTAGTGTTCAATCCCAACTTTTCACTGAAGCGTGGAATATAAGAGTAAGATCATTAGCCAGTGGGGAGTCTGAGTGCTCACTCATTAATTTGCAAACATTTGAAATAGTGTCATCACTCCCAATGCTCCAGGGAAAGACAAAGGTGTGGAAGTGAAGGGTAGACAGGGAAGATGGATCGCAGATTGTCTGGCTCTCTACAGCTAGGAGGGAGCCTGACTTCTCCCCCAGGGTATTTTTAGCTTCCTATTCTTAGAGATGATCACAGCATTCTGGTCTTCTCAGTACTTCCATATGAGGAAAAACCAGAGACAAAAGGAAAAATCAGAGCAAAGGGCACCAGGAAGGAACTGGGTGTCCCAAGAGAAAATCTGGTGGCAGTTTCTCCATCAGGTAATCTAGGCAAACTCAGTAGTGAGCTGAGTTTACTAATACAAACTCTATTAGTATATAATGGTTTTGAGTTGTAATTGTGTAGCATATTTAAAACATCATCTGTTTTCAATTAGACAATAAATTTGTTGAAGATGGAAACTCTAGAAAACATTGTTTCTTTTGGCATTCAATGTCTAAATCTCCTTCTTATATTAGGGAATCCTGTACTATACCAAACTCAACCTGTGTCCCTCCATAGGGGCTAAAAGGCCAGATGGCCTGCTTCTCAGCCTGTCTCTTGGCTAGGATGTGGGGATGAGACCCATGCTCTACCAAGCAGACCCATCAGCACCAAATGTTAAACTAAACATTAGTGATGGGAAAAAGTGGGGCCATTCTGCAAACAGTGACAAAAGTATTCACTGTGTTTATAGGAGCAGTGTGCAGGATTACTGTTTTCAACTGTACAACTTGAGGCATCTGGTGCCCAGTGACAGTAACATCTTAACCAACCCCACTGTGAGATCTTAGATGATGCTTCTGGCTGCAGTCTCTGCACCTGCTTCTTCCGCCTTCCTAAAGATTCATGTCTTCTTACAAATTTATTTCCCAATAAAAGGTGAGAGTTTGTTCCTGCTGTTTGCAACTAAGAACTCTGACTTAGTTTCTCTTAGTCATCTAGCTAACTCCAACAGAGTTAGTCAATAAATGGTTATTTATTTGAATGTATTATCCTCTGACTCCACACCACCCCACTTTGCCAGGCAAGCACTATCATATTTTCTTTTTTCCCTTCCCAACTGGTTGGAAACAAGGCCTAGAAAAACTAAATGACTTACGAAGACATATGGCTGGCAGTGAGTAGCCCCTTTCCACATGGTACCAGGGGTCACACACACTGCTGCTTATGAATGCAACATGTAAAAATAATCAGGGCATCTCTTATTTCTGACCCATATTATCACATCGAAAGTCATTAAACAAGGTTGGACTAGCCCTGCATTCCTGCTGGCACCTACGAGAGCCATGCTGACTGCTCTCTTCAGACACAGCCTACACTGCCCAGCTCACACCAGTCCCTTCACCTTGTCTTACCCCTCCCCTCTCCACTCAGGCATGTTACCTACCTGGCTGCAGAACTGTACCATTCTACCTCCAGGGAATGCAGGAAGCAAAGAAAACAGGCACTCACATTTTCTTGCTTCAGTGCTAGAAACATATTCTGGATCTAAAGTGCAAAAGCCCAGAAAGTCACCCAAAACAGCAACATAAGAAGTCAGTATTCTGACCAATGGGTCAGGGTCCAACAAGAGAGTATAGGTCAGGGGGAGGAGGGGAATCAAAATGTCTTGCCTTTGCTTTATGTTCTACCCCTTATGTGCTAACCTAGAATCTTTGTTAATAACATTCAAATGAGATCACACAGAGTACTTTTAATTTTTTTCAATCAGTTTTGTTTTCTGATTATAGCAGTATTATGCATGGTATGGTTTTAAAAAAAAAGGTCAAGAAAAGGAGAAACAACATATAAACCATTCAGTTTCCAAACCCAAAGAAAATAATTGTTGGGGAGTGTATCTAGCATTTCAGATTCTCTTGATGCATTCTAAATGATCAAGTTCTCTACCAAGGTACTTTTGTTATAGTATGTTTCATAGCCACTGCTCAACTCCTACAAATCACAGATTTAGACAATTTAAAGTATTGAAAGGCACAAGTGGGCATCTGCAGACCTGGAGGCCAGGCAGGAGAGCTGCATGGATGCGGAAGAATTCCTGAGAGAGTCAAAGGTGAGAGAAGAGGAGGGAGAAAGTTTCTCTGCCAGTCTCCAGAAAAGACAGAGGTCTACATTCTATTAGTTAGAGAGGCAGGGAAGAAATGATGTGGAGTAAGTGTCCCAGAGCTTGAGATTGAAGTAGACATCCCCCCACCCAGAAGGGAAATATGGAGGCAATGAGGCATGATGCAGTCAAAAGGACACGCTTTCGGGGTGGGAGACTAAATATAGCAGACTAGATGTATATCCACTCCAAAGAAGAGGGTGATCAAGACGGAAATATTGTGTTGGGGGACAGGGGTGAAAAATCAACTATTTTCAGGAGGTAGGCAAGCAAAGTAAAGGAATGAAGTAGGTCAGGTATGAGGAAAGTGAAATATAATTTGCTGGAATTTTAAACACATGGAAATAGTCTTCCACAAATAAGTATTCTTTGTCACTTTTTGGGAACATGGCAGCCTTCTTTGTTTTTCACTTTCACAGTAGGAAAAACAGGTCAGATACAATGATAAATGGAAGTTGATCAAGGATCATGGTATCAAGGAGACAATGAGATGTGGCTGGGGCTTCTAGAAGACTGGAGAATTCATACCCCATCTGAAGGGCTATACCCTGGCTAATAAAAATAGCAAATCAGAATAAAAACATAATATTGTCACATGTTCCAATTTTCCAAGGTAAGCCAAAAATATAAATGTTTATATGTATTTTTCTGGCTTTTAAAATTGTTTCCAGGTTTTTCAATTAAATATATTAACCATATTAATCACATTCCTGTGTTTCCATAGGTCCCATGTGACTACTGTTTCATACCTTTCCAAATCACATACCATAGCAAGACAGCCACTTGAAACTCAGGGTGATAGACATTTGTGCCCTTCCTTCTCCTATACTTTGTAGTACAGTATTGTTTCCAAAACTGGCCATTAAGGGAAACATTGACAAATTCAAGCATAGCAAAAGGAAAAGGAAGGGAACTGAAACAATATGCATTGGTGAATACTAGGAACAGATATAAATAATATGGCAAGAGCTAGTGATTCAAAAAAGATAGTTGTTTAGAATTGTAGAATGCTTTCTAGTTTATAAAGTATTTTCACACCTACTGTGTCATTGGAGTCCTCAATAAATTCCAGAAGTAGGCTGAAAGGTATTAATACCGTTAATGGTGGAAAAGGTCTGGGAAGAGGAAAGGGAGGAAAGAGGTTGAGAGAGTGAATGAATGTATGAATATGAATGGTGGCTCACAGGCTATATGACTTACCAATATCATAAAAGTAAGCATTGAGAAGAATGACTCATTAATTTACGATAAAATGGGGAAGATTTTATGTTGACTGTCATTTACAGAAAATACAATAAAATTAGTGTTTTTCGCCCTCTAAAAGGACTTTGACAAAAGGATTAAATTCAATAGACTGTAATGATTGGGGGAAAGAAAATAGTATAAGATTTTTGTTTTTTGTAAAATTTACTCACGCTTTGAAGAATCAACGGTGACATCTGCATCTGTTTCACGGAAAAGAATCATGATTTTTCTCCTTAAGTTTTAACTATAAAAAAGGAAAGGTACAGAATAGTAATTTAGGTCAATATGAATAATTATTATTAACACCAAGAACTATTCACATAAAGAAAACAATGTAATATGAAGAATCTTGGTATTGGGTTCTAGAATCTGCACTGTATGTGGCCTTAGCTAGACAACTATCCTTTGAGACTCAGGTGCCTCTTTTCAAAAATGGGTATGGTACTACCTGTGTATGAAAAGGGAGATGGACTGTGTATGAATTCTACAAATTTCCAGGCCTTCCACAGACATACATTAAAGTAAGGTAGGCTATCAAAGATCTAGAAATGCATATCACATATTTAGTAAATTTTAACCCATTTTGAAATTTAAAAATCTTATGGCATCTTGTCCAATCCCATTCAACCAACCTGACGCTCATCATGTCTTACCCTAACCACACCACACCTGATAGCCCTAGGCGCTTTTAATCCCAGAGCCAGGAGACCTCAAAATAATATATTCCTAGAGTTAATAATTAGGCCAACCTTAGTTCAAAGCCCAGTTTCATAAGTTTATCCTCTCTGTTTCCTAACCAGAAAATTGAGATCCTAAGGCCAACTTCAGAGGTTGTTGTACAGGTAGATAAGGAATGTAAAATACCTACTAAAGCCTAGCATAAATTACCCAATAACTATAGCTTGTTATTGTTGGTTTTAATAGAGTTTTATCCTGTCATTCTTATTAGGAAACTTTACATAAAGATTTCTCCCTGATGATCGGGAGATTGGTTAACCCTTGACATCCAGTGCTGCATTAACATTATCTAGCGTCAAGTGTGTGTGTCCTGTAATCATCATTACTATGTCACAAGCTTCCTGAGGGTAAGAACCTCATTTGATACTTACTGAGCATTTTCTCTATGCTAGACACTTTTCTCAGACCTGTGACTCCCAGGAAGCCTGGCTCCCTCTGCTCTCACAGAGCGTATGCTCCGAGGAGAGGCAGCCTATCGACAGGTATACAAATTAAAAGCAGCTCTTGGGAGATGGTATACCACCTTCTTCTGAAGGAGAAACCCAGGCTGTGTCTTTGAGGAACAGTGGGAAGAGGTGGGGAACTGAGAGAGGAGGGAAAATTACACAAAATAAAATGAGAGAGGTAGGCAGGATCTACGTCTCACAGGGCTTTAAGCAGAGGAGGGTTCCAAGTACATGACTATTTCATCAAGTCATACACCATTTCCTGGTGGCTGAATACAATAATTTTGTTTCCTTTCCTTTTTGTTTGCAATATGATTTAATATCTGGGTCATTCTTGCCTTAGCCCCTTGGAAGAAAATACTGGGTATCACCCCCACATCCCCATCTGCCTTCACCCAGTCACCTGAAGAGAAATGCCAGGTGAGAAACCCTTGACTCACTTCAAAGTTCTCCCCTTCCAGCTACAAGTGGTACACTCAGTGTAACAGATCAATGAGGATTTCTTCAGCCTGTATTCTACTTCTCTCTGGCATTTGAGAATTTGGCTCCACTGCCTGAGGGAGACATTTTAGGAGAGGTTTCCATAGAAACTTAAACTTTCCCTCCAGCTGCTCATGTAGTTTATCCCTTTATTTTTAAATGCACATTATTATTATTGTTTTCAATCAGCTTTTTGACTTTTGCTTTCTTGGGTTCAAATAATATCAAATCTCTAGGAACACAAGCTCTCTCATTCTCCATTCAACAGTCTCTCCTAATTATGCTTCCATGGCTGACAGAGAGGGTTATAAAAGCTTTGCTGCCATAATGAATCATTTCTCAGATTAATATTCACTGTCTCCCTTAGAGGCCCTTAGGTGGTTAGCCCTCAATCACCAGCGTACCCTTGACAGAACTGATGTTACATAAGAAGTCGTATGAAGCCATTGTCTAGCCTCCTTCCACAGCCTCTTTTCATGACACTAATCTCTTCTTGTAGATCACCACATTTCAAATCTAAAATCCACTGCACCTTCTTATTCACACAGGCTTAAGTCTCACCCACTTTGGGCATTGTAAGTGCCATTTCTTTGAGCTATGTTATACTCATTCTTAATTTATATAAAGTAGTACTTCCCAAATTAAACATTTCCTAACCTCTTGTGGGGCTGGATTCACCTGTTATGGCTTCCTCATAGCACTTCTCATAATTATAATAACATGATTATTTTGATGGTTATATATGTGGTGTCTATCTCTGTTAAAATGTAAACTCCTTAAGGAATTATGTCTTTTGTATCTTCTGTAACATTTAACAGTGTTTTCTGAAAAATAAAAATATTACTATTTCTCTAATATAGCCATCTTAAGTTCAAAAGAAGAGGAATTAAGTAACTTCTACTTTGTGCAGTTATGGAGTAAAATTTATTTTCTTCAAGGAAACAAGTATATATCATGTATTGTGAAACAATTGGAGAAAAATAAACTTATTTTGGTTTCAGTGAACCTATCATTCAATATGGTATGGATCAAAGCAAAAGATAAGCCTATTTAACAGCTGCACACAGTAATATGAAGTGGGAATAATGCACCTCTCCACCTCTTCTTTATACAGATGAGAAACAGGTGGGCAGGACTGTCAGCATGGGCCAGAATTCTCACTCTGCGTAGAAGTTAAGATAGAATGGAGGGGAAGGGAAGAGTAAGGAAAAGAGGGGAAAGAAGGAGGCAGTGGGATAGACAGAATACTAAAAAATGAGGGAAAAACAAAGACACCACACTCAAGGATGTGGGAAACAGAATAACAGAGACCCACAGGGAGACTCCAAGTCCAAGTCCATCTTGGAGTGGGAAGAGAGAAAGGAAATACAACTTGGTTGGGAGGAGAGGCCTGGAGAAGAGATCTAACCTGCATTTTAGGGGCCTCAGAACACTTGACAGTTTACAATTCTGTTCTAAGGAGATAGATAGATCATCTTATGCCAGATACCACGAGGAGGCTGATGTGTGAGATGATTTCGTTAAGCCTGCAGGTCAAACCTAATCATACAGTTACGATTGCTGAATCTGTTGCGTATGCTGGTTTCCTTAGAAACATTGCTGTAATAAATCCTTACAAGAACCTGTTTTACCAATGGGGAAGCTCAGACTTAGAAAGTATAAGGTACGTTATGAAAGTCACCCAGCTGACATGTGGCAGATTTTAAGTCTGTATGATTCCAAAACTGAGCTCTGTTCATTATACTACCCTGGTCTGACTCAAAAAAAAAAAAAAAAAAAAAAAAAAAAAGAAAGGTTGGGGGACAGAGGATAGGAATCCTCATTCCACAACACAACGGGGGAGGGAGACGATGGAGGACCTGGAGAACCTACCAGGTGAATATGATATGTGGCATTCAATCAACTAAACTTTCTTTATAACATGACCATTCCCTTGCTTAACCCCCTCCAGTGATTCCCCACTGCATTTAAGATAAAATTCCTAAGTCCTAACCATGGTTTGCAAGATTCTGCACCATCTAGCCCCTGCCTACCTCTGCAGCCACATTTGATCTTCTGATCCCCAGTTTCTGTCCACTTTTCAATTATGAGGGTCTTCCCCTTCCTGGTCAGTGACACACACTTATGCCAGGTACTTCTAGTAGGACCATCTGCCTTTATGGAAGGTTCCACCCTCTACTCTTCACCTGGCTTCAAGAGACTTGGGTCTTTAGAAAATTCTTTCTATATCTCATGATATAATTCAGGACCACACTTTCCTTTTCTCCATTGTACCTTACATTTTGCCTTCATATCACAATACTACAATAACCTCTGCATATTTATTCATTTGATGATTTGGCTAATGCCCACCTGCCCCACTAGATAATAGACTCCAGAAGGACAGGGATTGTGTCTCTTATTCACTGTGGTATCCCAACCCACAGTACAGTGTCTAAGACATGGTGGTTATAAAAACTCAATTTTTTGTTAACCATTACGATGACCTTCATTCAGGAATGCTGCAGAGGAAATGTCTAAAATAAGTGAGGTAGTGAGTGTGAGGAAATTTCATTTACAGCCATGGCCAATGTTAAAAGGTTTGCTTGTAATTTGACTTTCTACAAGAAGCAACTTAAACTACTCATAAATAGTGAACATCCTTTGGACAAAAGTGGAAATTGTCCCCCATCCCCCCATGCACACGTATACTGCTGCCTGCACCAGCTTGTTTTTAATCTATCTCATGAGTTTCTTATGTCTTTGTTTTCACAGATTTGTTTTTATAACCATTCCTTCTTTATTCCAGACACCCATCAGAAAGCCAATGCCATAGAGAATCAGGTCCTCAACTACCATTAGGAAAATGAAAAACATGATGAATCACCAACAGTATTAGCATGAAAACAGTCTCTGAGCCAGACTGGGCTCAAATCTGCTCAGAGTCATCAAGGCACTGCCACACAAATGATTTTGATATCACAATTCTAGCATTTTGAATTCATGTGGTGCTGAAGTCAGAAACCTGAACTCCAGGAAAACAAAAAATCTCTTATTATGCAAATAGTTTTAGACACTAAAAAAGGGGGAAATGAAAAGATAAGCAAACACAGACTGCATAATGCCACCTGGCTTCTAAAATAGTACCCTCTAAAAGTTTTAATAGGTGTCAGCTCATCTGAAACAAAGGTCTCTAATCACATAGAAAGCGTTTTACTCAAATGATTTCATTTTCTATTTTGGTAACTCTTCCAATGGTGTGATTGTGCTTTCAGAGAAAAGAATAACAGGAGACCCTGAATGTTTTCCTTGTATTGGGAGTAATTTCCATCTTTTCTGCCAAATAACAAATGGGCAATCACGCTGCATGCTTATTCAACCAGCACTGTTTATGTGCCAGGCACAGTGCTTGGCGCTGGGGATAAAGTATGGAGCAGATACAGAGAGGATCTGTCTTCCTGGAATTTGCAGTCTTTCATAAACATGTGTGCAGCTTGTCCACTCCAGCGATGTTTCTCTTTCTATTAAAATGCATGCATTATGGCACTTTATCTTTTACAAAGTTCTTCTACATATACCACTTTCTCATGCTCTTGAGAACTCTAATAATGACATGAATGTAAAGATTTTCTCTTAAAATGAAGAAGGAAAGGCTCAGAGTCCATAAGTACTGGCAACAAATCACATAAAGCATGTTCTTTCAACCACACTGATAGCAAGAAAACACAGCAAATGTTTAACATGCACTTATAAAGGCTAAACATTTATGTCCATTCTCAGTTAATTCTTAGAACAAATCTGTAATTCCCTACTTAAAAAGTGGTGTGACTGTGACTCAGAGGTTGAGTAACTTATTATAAGCCAATCATTCAACTAAAAAGAAAATTCTGAACCCAAGCAATGTGATTGGAGAGCTGGCATTCAACCACAGCAATGTATTGTCAAGATAATATAAACTGTTCCTTACTTGGTCAATAGTTGGAATAGCTATCCTTATAATCCATTGGAAATAGAGAAACTGAGGCCTATGGAGGTTAAGGGCCACATTCAAGGTCATACAGTCTAGGATGAAGTTAAAATAAAATCTAAATCCCCAAGACGTGCAATTCAACTCAACTTCCACTTGACCAAGGCTTCTTACCTCCTCACAATGCAAGAGAAGATATTTTGAGAGACCATCCAGTCTAAACTGATGCTTTAAGGTCAAGTGAGAGGTCTTCTTATACTGGATCTGGACTTGGTCAACATGCTCAGGTGTAAGCAAGAGTTGAAACTGAGACATTCAGAGTGAGAAGGCTCAAGGCTATCAAACACCTCATCAGTCTGGGAGTCCCTATTCTCAATGAGATTTACCTTTGGCTATTATATAATATGATCTCTAGGGAGAGATCACTTCCTTCCTTCTGAATAATGATGTTAGGAGAGCCATTTCCATTGGAAAGAGGGTAAGAGAACGGGAAGTGCATTTGTGTATAATACAGCGTTTGTGAAAAGAGAATAGGGAGATAGTTGGAGGGCAAGGTAAAGTTCAGGTCACCCATTCAACAACAACAACAAATGTATATAACAACAACTATCTATCTATACATCTGTATTTATATCTATATCTATTAGATATTTAGTACATTTTATATTACCAATGCTATGTTTAATCCTGGAGAAAAAGATGAATATGACATAGTCCTTGGCCATAACAATCTAGTAGATACAGAATTAGAGGACTCAGAGAGTACAATATTTTTCTTCAGATACCAGAAAGCCACTAAAGGTTTTCAAGAAGAGGATGATGTGACCATAGCTATTCCTCCTACAGATTCAGACACCGATTTGAGAGGGACTTCAGAGGTTAAAGTGTCCTCCCCTGGATCACAGATTTCCGTGTAAAAATGCTGCCCTAGCCTACGCAGTCGCCGCCTATGGCTATGGAGCACTTGACATGCAGCTAGGCAAGCTGGCTGCCCTACAAGTATAAAGGACATGCAGGACTTTGAAGATTTAGTATTGGAAAAAAAAGCAAAATTCCATTAAAATATTATATTGATTATACATAGATGTGATAACATTTTAAATATATTGGGTTAAGACTGTTATTAAGATCAATTTTACCCATTTCTTTTTATTCGTTAATGTGGCTACTAGAACACTTACAATTATGTATGTGACTTGCATTGTTTTTCTTTTAGACAGTGCTATTGAATTCCTGGTAAGTGTTCACCCCGGTTTTCTAGAGCATCTCTCCCAACTGCACATTCACTGGCTCTTGAGGAATTCCATTCTGCTGCTCAATAGGTCTGCCTGCAGGTCCTTTTGGGAAGCCACAGTCTTTCTGTAGATTTTACCCACTGGGAATCATGATACCCTAGGGTGTCCTTCCAACAGTGATGTTCAACTATATTTTTCCCCCATCTGTCCAACATCTTCCAGTCTTTTGTCTTAAGTAAACACCTTCAGTTGGTTTTATTACTCCTTGCACAATATGTTTTCCAGGCCTCCAATGATTTTTATCATCTTATCTCATACACTCTAAATTAACAGTACTTCCTTGGAAAGAAAAAGAAGTTTCTTTAATTGTCTGGTTGGAGGTAGCAGGGTATGGTAGAAATACCTCTAGACTAGAGATCACAGGTAGGTTTTCTTCCCACCTGCTATGATTTAGATATGGTTTGTTTGTCCTTACCAAAACTCATGTTGACATTGGATCCTCAGTATGGCAGTGTTGGGAGGCCTGGTCTAGTGGGAGGTGTTTGAATCATGCAGCAAGATCCTTTACAAATACATCAATGCCCTCCCACTGAGATGCGTGTGTTCTCATAGGACTGGATTAGTTCCTGAGGGAGTGGTTGTTAAGAGTCTGGCTTCCTTGGTTTCACTCTTGCTTCCTCTCTCGCCATGTGAGCTCTTTACACATGCCAGCAACTGTTTACCAAGAGTTGAAGTAGGCTGAGGGCCTCACCAGATGCAGATGCTGAATTTTGACCTTTCCAGCCACCAGAACTATGAACTAAAACTCTTTCCATATAAATTACCCAGTCTCAGGTATTCTGTCATAGCAACACAAAACACGGACAAAGACACCACCTCTCCCATCAGTGTACAACCTTGAGAAAGTAATTTCACCTTATATTTAAAAGCATAGTAAAGCCAATTTAAAAGTAAAATAAAGGTTGGGGGTTTTATACATAGTTCTCTGCTGTAAACCTAGTCTTTAACTGCTCAGCACTCATGTCTCCTGCCAATAGAATTCACTCTCAAATCATGTAATTTCTGCTGTTGTGTGAGGGAGGAGAGTCAGGTTAACCTTACATCTCCAGCTTTAGGGAAGGCTGAACCCTGGCCTGGAGAGGTAAAGTCACAGAAATTGGTTTAGTGATGGGTACAGTACTCAGTTGAGGCAAATGCATTACATGGAAAGAGCCAGCTTGAGAATAAACCAACAGAGAAAGCAGAACTAAAATATACTGGGAATGGGGGGCAAGACCTAATAACATAATTCACCTCATTTGAATGCCTGGTTCACCTGTGCTTAAAGTAATATATTCCTTGGTTTTAAAACACACACACACACACACACACAAATGAATTAATAAATTCTTTGTATTTCTTAAGCTAGTTTGAGTTTACAACCAAGAGCTCTGACTAATGTATTGTCCATCTCTAAAATATTTCTAGATGCTTTATTTCATTCCAAGCCCCTCTGATTTGTCATGTATGCACCTACCCTTAAAAACAAGTAGCAATGTTTTCCAAGTAAACATAGAAGGACAGACATTTTAAGATGGCAGAAGACAGGGATGGTAGAGCCCCGATTCTCTTTTCTTTCCTCTGAAGAAGCATATCCATTAATCATTCTCCCATGTCCTGCAGAAACCACATGGTCAACATTTAAATTACTCAAATTGTCATTTCACATTAAAATGATATTTGTTATGTATTTCCTCTGAAGTGTGTGGCAAGTAATTAAATAACATTACAGCATGCCTCATCTTATAAAATCAATGTGTGTACAAAAGCCAAATTGCCTTTCATTAAAATTCCCAGTACACTTTATCTGTTCTTCTGATTGATTCTCAGTTGGCAATATCTCTCAACCCTTAAGCCTTCTAGTTTTCTTCCTATGCCCCCATATCTACCTAACAAGTAGGCTTTAATATAGCACCCTAGAACTAAAAAGGGCCTTAAAAAATGGCTACTACCCTGCTCCCTCAGTGTATAGAGTTCCAGATGATAGGACGTGACTCTCTCAACGTCTCTCAAGCAGTAAGTTGGAGACAAAATTTTTGCAAGAGTTTAATGTTCCTGAAATATATCATACAGCATCTGTATTCTAAATGGAGCCCCCTGTTTATAGGTCTCTTTGGTTATGCAAATCATCTCCAAATTTAAACATTTTTTAAAACAAGACCAGATTATTCTATTTTAGCTTTCAAAAACTGGGTTTTTCCTTAATTTGGGGTGTGTAAGATGTTATTAAATACAAATAGTCACTGCTATTTATGTACCCTGTACCTGGTACATGCTTAATGGGCACTATGGGGCTTAGTCTTCATAAAAATCTCTTTGAGACTGGTACTGTTAGAATCCCCCTTTCACAGAGAAGGAAGCTGGGGTTGAGAGGCTATACACTTGGCTTAAGTGAGACATCTGATAAATGGCATGCAGGATTGATTCCATTTCCAGTTCTGATTCCAGAGCCTGAGCATTTAACATGAATATTCTATATCCTCAGAAAGATTAGGCAAGCTTTTTATTAGAACATGTCTGAAAACAGACAAGCCTTTCAGATTCAAGACCTACAAAATGTTTTCAGTATCTTACCAGACAAAACTATCATATTGCTGGTGAGAATTTAGAATGATACAGCTTTTTTGGAAAACAGTTTGGAGGTTTCTCAAAAATCTAAACATAGAATGACCACAAGACCTAGCAATTCCATTTCTATGTGTATAACCAAGAGAAATGAAAACATGTCCACCCTTCCTTATAGAGTAATGTGCATATAGCCCAGAATCCAAAGAAACTGAAAAAGGATCCAGAGGAACTTTGATCACTGCAGGCTCAGTTGCTGCCCCAGGCCAACCAGGTGTTTCATTAGACGTGCACAACTTGAATGAACTGCACTGGTGCCTCAAATTCTGCTATACAACTTTAAGCCTAAAAAGAAAGGTAATTACTGTTTTATTTCTGACTTCCACATCTCATGAAAATGTCTCTTGTGGTTCATGCTAATCCATAACTATGCAAGAAATAACTCTTGGAAGGATAGTCCAGCTTTGCTAAACAAATTGACCACAATTATTATTAAAGAATTTGAAAGCCAGATAGGTAATGTTACGCAGTGCATTAATACATTTTACCCTTAAGAAGAAATGCAAACTTGTCCAAAATTCCTTGGTCTAATCTCCTTAAATTTTAAAAAGATTTCTGCAAAGGGTACATTTTTTAAATCAAGGTTTCTCAGCCTCAGCATTACTGACATTTTGTGCTAGATAATTCTTTGTTACTGGTGCTGTTCTGTGCATTGTGAGGTGCTTAGCAGCATCCTTTGCCTCAAGTAACTAGATGCTATAGCATCTTCCCAGTCTTGGCAAGCAAACATATCTACAGACAATGCCAAATATCTTCCAGAGGGAAAAAAATCACCTCCAACTGAGAATCATTTCATTGACTGGTATAAAATATGCAGCACCTTTGTTTTGGAATAAACAAGTTGAAAACAGATTACATATTATGCTGTTTGTACATTTAATTTCATGCCACCACACTCCAGCCTGGGCAACAGAGTGAGATCTCATCTCTATATAATAGATTAGACATTACACTGTTTGTACATTTAATTGCATAGGTTATGTTTTTTGATTATGTAAAACCTCACCCAATGTAAACATTAATTCACTGCATTGGAAGAGACTCTCTCTGTTGGTTCAATGTTGAATCAAAGCACAAAATCAAGGTTCAGTTGGTCAAGGTCACTAGTTAAAAACACCATGAATGTGTCAGCTTCAGAGATTCAACCTTATATCCCAACAAAAGGACGGATACAAATCTGCATTTACTGCAAGACACTTTGGCAAAAACACTTCCCCTAATGATGTAGTAAAAGGCTACAGAGATGATACTCTCAAAATGGTGAATAATGTTTCTTGGTCATGTCAAAGTATCTCTCATTATTATTTTAAAAAATAGAAGGCTGGGCATGGTGGCTTATGCCTGTAATCCCAGCCCTTTGGGAGGCCAAAACAAGAGGACCACTTGAGCCTAGGCTTTCAAGACCAGCCTGAGCAAACTAGCAAGACCTCATCTCTACAAATAATAATAAAAATTAGCTGAGTGTTGTGGTGCATACTGTGGTCTCAGCTAATTGGGTGGCTGAGGCAGGAGGAGGATCACTTGAGCTGGAGCGGTTGAGGCTGCAGTGAGCCATGATCATGCCACCACACTCCAGCCTGGGCAACAGCATGAGACCTCATCTCAAAAACAAAAGTGAAATTGTTGATCTCACTTAAGCATTAATTCTTGAATGCCTTACACTATGATAGTTGCACATATTTTTAAAATGACTAGCATGACCAGTTAACATTATCAAAAGCACTTAACTAACTGGTTACATCTTGCCCATATCAAATCATACTTAAACTCAGGGGTCCCCAACCCACAGGACATGGACCACTACCAGTTTCTGGCCTGTTAGGAACTGGGCCACACGGCAGAAAGTGAGCAGGGAGTGAGCGATAAAAGCTTCATCTACATTTACAGTCACTCTCCATCACTGGCATTACCACCTGAGCTCTGCCTCCTGTCAGTTCAGTGACAGCATTAGATGCTCATGGGAGCACAAATCCAATGATGAACTGCATATGTGAGGGATCTAGGTTGCGTATTACTTATGAGAATCTAATGCCCCTGATGATCTGTCACTGTCTCTCATCACCTCCAGGTGGGATCATCTAGTTAAAGGAAAACAAGCTCAGGGCTCCCACTGATTCTATATTGTGGTGAGTAGTATAATTATTTCATTATATATTACCATGTAATACCAGTAGAAATAAAGTGCACAATAAATGTAATGTGCTTGAGTCATCCCCAAACCATCCCTTGTCCCCCAGTTTGTGGAAAAGTCTTCCATGAAACCAATCCCTTGTGCCAAAAAGTTGGGAACCACTGCTCTAACCCAAGGATAGAAAACTTCAGTATCATCAGGAGCCAGGTAGACAAAATTAAGCCCACAGAGAGTCATAGGAACTACACTGAACTGAAAAGTCTATGCCTCACCTAAAAAGTAAGCCATTTCTGCTGATGCTCTTTAAAAAGTTGTGACTTTGAGAAATCCAAGAGCTTGTATAGTTGTATGAAGTTACTTGGCAACTGATTCAATTTTTAGAAATCATCACAAGGCAACATCATAGGGGAGAAATATGTATGTTTACATCTGTATGTGTATATGTATGTATTTGTGTGTAAAATGGCTGCATCACTCAAGCTGGTACAATATGTATATTGTTTGTGCATACATATATATGGTACATGCATATTTTTATGTATATAAGATATGTATGCCTATGTATACATGTATATTTGTATATCTGTAGCCTGAATTCACCCATCAGGAGGCTAAGTTATTACTATTACTACAAACAACTAATAGATGTAGTTATTTCAAAAAAATCTCTTCCCACTTAACTCTAAGTTGTTTGTCAATAACAATATCAATAACTTAATGTCACCCACATGGTCCAAGCACCAATAAGCTTACTGTTCTGGATATCAGTAAGGAAATCTTACTTCCTATAAGTCATCCAAATTGGAAAAGAAATAAACTGTCTGTCTGTAGAGAACAGGGTCTTATCTATAGAAAACCCTAAAGAATCTGCCAAAACAAAGCTGATAAACAAAGTTGCAGGATACAAAAATCAACATGCAAAAGTTAGTAGCATTTCTATACACTAACAAACTTAAAAAAATCAATTTACAATAGTTACCAAAAACAAAAGCAAAACAAAACAAAACAAAACAAAAAACCACACTTAGGCATAAATTTAACCAAGAAGGTGAAAGATCTGTGCACTAAAAACTATAAAACATTAATGAAAGAAATTCAAGAAGGCACAAATAAATGGAAAGACATCCTGTGTTCATGGATTTGAATCTTGTCAATATGTTCATGATACTCAAAGTGATCTACAGATTCAATAGAATCCCTATCAAAATTTCAATATCATTTTTCATAGAGAAGACACAACTTTAAAATTCATATGGAACCACAAACACACACACACACACACACACACACACACACACACCCCTGAATAACCAAGGCAATCATAAGCCAAAAGACCAATGCTGGAGGCCCCACACTACCAAATTGCAAACAATACTACAAAACAATAATAATTAAAACAGTATGATATCTGCATTAAAAAATAGACACATCAACCAATGGAATAAAATAGATGGCCTAGAAAAGGGCCACTGCATTACAGCAAAGTGGTCAACAAAGATGCCAAAAATATAGACTAAGAAAGATAGTCTCTTAAATAAGTATTGGGAAAACTGGATATCCACATGCAAATTAATGAAACTGGACCCTTGTCTCATACCACAATAAAAAATCAACAGAAAAATTTTTAAAGACTTAAACATAAGACCTGAAACTGTAAGTCTACTAAAAGAAAACATAGGAAAAACACTGTACAACATTTATCTGAGCAATAACTTTTAGTTTTGACCACAAAAACACAGGCAACAAAAACATGGTTTGCATCAAAATGAAAAGCTTCTGCAAATCAAAGGAAATAATTAACAGTGAAGGAACAACTCATGGATTCGAAGAACATATTTGTAAGCCATACATCTGATAATTGTGTCAGCATAAAAAAATATAAGGAATTCAAACAACTCTATATAAAGAAAAATAATCTAATTTAGGATGGCCAAGAGACCTGAATAAATGTTTCTCAAAAGAAGACACATGAGTGGCTAATAGCTACAGAAAAAATGCTAATATTACCACTAATCACTAGGGAGATAGACATTCAAACTACAATAATATATCACTTTACACTTACTAAAACAGCTGTTATCAAAAGGACAAAAGACAACAAAGTTGATAAGGACATGGAGGAAAGGGAACCCTTGTACCCTGTTGGTGGGAACGCAAATAGTATAGTATGCAGGGTTCTTAAAATAGTAAACATAGAATTACCATATGATCTAGCAATCCTGATTCTGGGTATTTATTCAAAAGATATGAAATTAATATGTCAAAGGGATGTCTGCATTCCCATGTTCACTGCAGCACTATTCTCAATAGCCAAGTTGTACAATCAACCTAAGTGTCTGTCCATCAACAGATGGACATGCTAAAGAAAGCGTGGTAGAAGTTTCTTTAGACAAATTTAGAATAGATAAAGCATGATGTATATACACAACAGAACACTATTCAGCCTTAAGAGGAAAAAATATGTCATTTGTGACAATATGATGGAATTGGAGAACATTATTCTAATTGAAAAAAGCCAGATACAGAAAGACAAATACTGCATGTTTTACCTATCTGTGGGAATCTAAAGCAATTGAACCTATAGAAACATAGAGTACAATGGTGGTTACCAAGGGCTGAGGGTCGGGGGAATAAGGAGATGATAGTCAAAAGGTACAAAGCCTCCGACAGGAGGAATAAGTTTTATTCTTTTTGAGATCAGTAGCACAGCATGCTGAATATAACTAATAATTGAGCACTGTACATTGAAATATCGCTGAGCAAATTTCTAATGTTCTTATCACAAAAATTTTGAATATTTGAGGTAATAAAAGAAAAACTTATTTCCAATGTTATAAGTGAAAACTGAGGATCAGACAGCTAATATGAATTTTTCAACATCACAAAGCTTGGAAGTAGTAGAGCCAGGGCTCAAATTCAAGTCTCTTAAGTGTTTACCCAGTGCCCTTTCATCCTGAGAAATAACCAGAGTACTGCTGAAAATAAACTGGCTTAAATTAACACTAACCTATGAGAGCTTTGTGTGTAGTCTTCATTCCTGAAAAAGGTTCTTTTTGGTCCTGTAGTTCCCCAGATAGGTTGACAAAGGTTGTGTTGAGAACAAATTGTGCTATATTGCATGTGCATCAATTTCTTGAATATTTCCATTTACTATGTTGCAAACCCCTTCAGCACCATCATGATGTGGAAGTACGTGCTTTATTGCTTCTAAATATTTGAATTCCAATTCTGAGACTTGTCAATCTACCTAGACTCATAAGTTGACATAAACTGATTTTCTGTTTCATGACAATATTGTTTAGTATTTGCTGGGCTGTATTTGACATGAAATTTTTTATATTACATTTAGTCAAATAGATTGAAAGCTGCTAAAATAGTCCTTTCCCTAAATTTGCATAACATTGCATTTTTTTTTCTTTTCTCGTTTTTTTAACTCTGGTGAGTCTATCTATTATCAAAGTAATTACAAAATGTATCTACATTAGAAAACTGTCAAGTGCATGAAACCCAGCATGGTGTGAATTCCAGGTTTTGAAGAAAGGATTAGAGAGTCTCCTTACTCTCCTGAGAGTCCTTTCTCCCAGGAAGAACTTAGATTCGCTGCAGATAACATGGTTATCTGCTAGCATCCTTTAAGAAAAAGAAGTGTTATTTACAAATCAAATAAATCAATCTCATTTCTCCTCACCCTTTTCAGTAATTTTCTGCATCTTTTCATTTTTTACTTGTTAACATCAGTAAATAAAAAAGCAATATGCCAAAGAAATCAAGAAGTTTTCTTCAATTCCTCAACTGCTTGAGGGACAGCGAAATTTCAGGAAATCATGTCAGCTCTGGCTTTAAAATAGCTTTCAGATGCATCCTTTCTCCATCTCCAGTTCTGTCCCGTTACCTCTACATCACCAATGTTGCTTGAGCCAAAAATTTAGCTGTCTAGATATTTGCATTAGCCCCTTTCTCTTTTATATTCTCTGCCTCCTCAGATCCCTTCACCACAGAGCATGTGTAGCAGAAGTTGCTGGTTGCCTTCCGTTTAAGGAACCGTATGTAACAAAAACCTGATTTTCTTCTGGGTAGAAATGTACTCAGCTAAAAAGGCTGTATTTCCCAGTTTCCCTTGCAGTTAGAAGTAGCTAATTATTTGGAAGTCAGTGGGCAAATTTTCCACAAAAATGGAACAAAGGGACAGATTGCTTCCATATGATGCTTGTACCTCTCTCCTCTCCCCCGCTACTTTTTCATCTGGAAGATAAAAGGGATGCTGGAGCTTCAGCAGCCATCTCATGCATTTCAGAATGCAATTCAGGGCCAAAGAGGGCAAAGAAAAAAGACAGGGACCTAGGTCCCTCATGATTCCACTGACCTGCCATACCTGCCCCAGACTGCATGACTGCCTTCTTTCTCTTCTCCTCTCTCTCAATCTCTCTCTCAGACCTAACTGATATGTTTGAACCACGGTCATTACAGCTGGAACTATCTTCTTTGAGCAAGCATGCAAAGTGATGGTTTTAAAAGGCAAATCAGACCAACTCATTACAGGTACATGGTACCACGCCCAGCTAATTTTTGTATTTTTTAGTAGAGATGGAGTTTCTCCATATTGGTCAAGCTGGTCTCGAACTCCTGACCTCAGGTGATCTACCCGCCTTGGCTTCCCAAAGTGCTGGGATTACAGGTGTGAGCCACTGCACCCAGCCTAACTCATTAACCTTTAAACTCATTCAGATTCTCATCTGCTTGTTATGGCTAACATGGCCCTGAATGATTTCATACCGATATCTATTAAAGCACCCTTCACACCATAATACTTCAGGTATCTCCCTTCAATTCCTCCTACTTGTTTAGACTTTTTCTTTCATATTTGCTGGTCTCAGGACCTGAGCAGTGTAACTGGTCCCTTCTCCATTCTTCAGATGTCATCTCAAGTAGCACTTCCTCACAGGAACTCTCAAATTTTCTAAGCTGAAGGTTTTACAAGATGGCCTTCTACCAACTCCACCATCTTGTTCACTCCTATCACAAAACAGATCACAGTCTTTAATTATCTTATTTACTCCCTTGCTACTTGTTTACCTCCACAGAGCAGAGGCCTTCTTTGTCATAAAAGCTCAGTCTCAACAAATATCTGTTAAATAAATGATAAGTGCATAAAATTCTCACTACTGCTCTGCACAAAACCTTACCTCCCGCCCCCATTGCTCTAGTAATGTGCAAATCCAATTACATGAGGCTATCAGTTTAAACTCCTCCTAGAGATGCAAAATAAAAATAAATTGCATCATGTAGTAAATAAGCCTTTTTCTGTGATCTACTCATATATCCTCTACTACCCATACTTCCTGAAATGTAAACTCTCTCTTTTTTGCATGTGTAATTCCTGCTAATTAAAAGATTTACCTGGCTGAATGCTGACCCCTTGACAATTTCTGAGGCATTACCTTCTTCATAAGACTTCCTGGACTCCAGCTCCCAAATCTGGGTTAGTTGTCCCTTCTTACAGAGGTTTGGAGATGATCACATAACGTGGTATGCTTCTGGAGCAAGTGCACTGGCTTTGGAATCAGACAGTTTAGGTTCAAATCTCATATCTGTCACTTGGTGACTGTTTGGTCTAGAACTGTTCCAGTCATCATCTGTAAAAACTAAAATGATTGCAGCCTAGGGGAGAATATATGATTGACATCACATAATGCATGTAACACACCTGCTAAGTTACAATCAATGGTGACTACATTATCATTAACAATACTGCTACCTAATCAGCACATGACACCCTGTGTATACTATCACGTTTACCAGTGTAATATATATATATATACACACACACACACACACACACACACACACACACACACACATATATATATTTGAGATGGAGTTTCGCTCTTGTTGCCCAGGCTGGAGTGCAATGGCGCCATCTCAGCTCACTACAACCTCCGCCTCCTGGGTTCGATTCTCCTGTTTCAGCCTCCCAAGTAGCTGGGATTACAGGGGCATGCTACCACGCTTGGTTAATTTTTGTATGTTTAGTAGAAACGAGGTTTCATCATATTGGTCAGGCTGGTCTCGAACTCCTGATCTCAGTTGATCCACCTGCCTCAGCCTCCCAAAGTGCTGGGATTACAGGCGTAAGCCACCACACTCAGTCTAACAGTATAATAAATATCATGTATCTTGACAGTTTTCCCACTAGATTGTGTGTCCACAATAAAAGGGGTGGTTTGTAATGCCTCTTTTTAACTCATAATGTCAAGCATCATACCTTGTACAAGGTGAGTGTATAACTGATAATTAAATCTGCTGTGATGATGAATATATTGAGTGCAATCCTGTGCCTGGCACCCTGCTATAGGCACAGCAGCTACCAGACTGGCCATGATGCTTGCCTCCATGGAATTATCTATTAGAAGTAGAGAGTCTGACAAATAATTTCAAGTGTGAAAAATGTCAAAGGGGAAAGCAAGGGAAGCTATGGGAACACATGGTAACAGAATTAAACCTTGTCCAGAGGGACAAGGATTCATTGCCTTCTGTATCTTTGAAACTTGTTAGACCCCAGCACAAAACCTCACATGGCAGGTATGCAACAATTGCTCATTAGTTTCTTTGTAAGAGATATCAAGCATGTACTATTCCGTTGAAGGTTGCTCCTCTTCAAACTTTAGCTCTCCAGATACCCATCACATTTTACAACTTTAATGAAGCTTGATGGTCAGCAGATGATTGGATTAACTTAGAAAAAAAGAAAAGCAAAATTTGCACATAAATGCAAACATTTTATTTGTTCTTATTTTTTTAAAAAGCATATTATCCTGGCAGGCCAGGGAGATGGAAAATTTTTAAAAAAAATAACAACAAAAAGAATACTAATCACAAGGTCAATGCTGAGAGGTTGTGGAAAACACAGAAGACATAAGAGAAGGAAGCACAGCAAATTACCAGAACTAAGTGGAAATCCTGAGGGGGTTAATGTGCTAGGACAGTCTCATAACAAGTAATTAATTTTCATTATCAATCTGTACAAACAAGTTATGTCAACATAACTATAAATAGCTGCAGAAGCATAGATTTGAGGTTTTGGAATTTTCTTCCAACCTAGGATGTTGGTGCTACACAAGTGTATCCACACATTGTTCATCTCAGCTGCATTCTCATGTAACCTTCTCTCGGAATGGTAAGCATAGACTATAGATAATGGGTTAGAAAGTATACACTCTATAAAACAGAAGTTGCTTGAATTCTAGTTGTGATGCATAATGGCCATGTGACTTGGATAAAATAACTTCTGTTAACCTTAATTTCCTCTTCTGAAAAACTGAAAAACTACTGTCTTACAAGGTTGAAACCGAGTCTGGAAAAAAGAAAAATAGGAAACTATGCTAAGAGTTAAATTTCTTGTCAGTGATGCAAAAACAATTTCCTCTGAAATTCATCAGGCTTTGTAAAATGTACCAGACCCCAACTTTCCAGTGCCAATAGGCAGTTCCAGGTGAAGCAATTACCAGGTTGATTGCAGGGGCCGGGAACTGCTAGAGTGAGTCACTGATTAAGAGATTGATTTGGATTTCTGTTTGAGCTGTGTTTGATTAGCTTGCCCATGACAGTGAGCAATCCAGTCTCAATGGGCACATTCCATTGGACACAGAATAGCTCCATATTCCCAGCTCCAATTGCCATTCAGGCAAGAGGCATAAGTTGGTATCATTAACACATGTTCATTTATTTTAATGGGGTGTTAAGACTGATTTATATGGTAGCATTAAAGAAGAAAGATGATTCCAGACTTATACCTATAGAAGAGCACTTAACATTACCTTGCCAATAAGCCTTCTAAAAGGGTGAATACCAATGCCCTCAATTCAGAAAACCATTTCACTGTGCTACCAGATTTGTCAGCAAAAAGGAGCAGGAGCACCAGAAAATCAGGTTCAACTTGCATGTTTCTTTCTGCAATAAAGCTCATATTACTACCAGAGAACTCAAATGTTAGTAGAGACCAAAATCACATTCACTTTTCTGAATTTCTAAGAATTGGCTGCTATAATTCCTCTTAATCGAAATGCTTTTCTTTTATTGGTAATACTTTAAGATAATGGCATAATCGGTATTGATTTTACTGCTACACATCATAACAGTCTTAAGAGCACTCAGCTACATTTTTTTTTCCCAGAAAAGTCAGCAAAAACATTGCAGTTTATCTCCTCATATATTTTCTCCGCTTCAGCATTAGTTCCTCCTCAATTCGTGTTTGCTATTCTGCTTCCCTCTTCCCCATGGTTGTCCCTCTCTCTGCATCATTAATCAATGGTGGTTCTATGAGAAAAGAACCATGGAGATGAAAATAGCATAACTCATGTCTGCTAACATCAGGCTTACACCACTGAAAACATAGGAAAAAAATACCTTTCTGGGAAAGGCCCTGAAACAATTGGTTAAAAGAGAGCTTTCAGTGCCTGTATTTGTATTGATGTGAAGAGAAGTATTTATTTCTAAACTATTTAATTTCTCACTTGCCCATTAACCCTCAATTTTGTGAAGACAAAATCTGACTCTGAATCTTCACCATCAAATCCTCAGTTATTATTTGTCACACACAGCGCTCAATAAATGCATTTGTTTGCTGGCACTATTCTCCTCCCTGGTCACTATCACCCCTCTTTGTTAAGGAAGTAAAATGACAGGCAATCATCTTCCACTTTGGCTTTATTCAGACCTTTGCAGGCTGATATGGCTTCTCACGTTCATCCCAGAACCTTGATGCAATGGTTCATTTATTGTACAAACAGATAAAATAATATTCACAATGATAGATTGTAAGAAAAAGTAATTTGAGAAGTTCAGAGCTGGAAAGGGAAGAAAGTTCCCAAAGTAACAGCTCTACTTAAGTCTCTACTCCTATTGGGATCCAGTAGGATCAAAATTCTATTTTCAGTCAAGTGATAGAATCCAAAGCAAATATTTAAAAATGTTTATCAAAAAAGCTGCACATGTTTCAGTATAAGCTCCATTATTATTATCAAGACAAGAGCATCTGAAAATTAGAGACATGTTTTATATGTGAAACTACCTTACACTGGCTTTCAAACTCAATATACTAGTGTTCGTATTAACAGTACCTCACACTTCCAAAAATAAATGCAATCAGACCTCCAGATACTTCTAAACATATTGGACTTTTACTTTCCACCTGAACACAAGAGATTTCCCAGGTGTTTCTGATTTTTATGTATCAAAAATAAGGTACAAGACATATCCATTGATCTCCCACATTTCTGATGCCGTATCTTGTTAGTTTGAAATGAATTCATTTTTATTTTATCTTTCTTTCAATTTAACACCATCCGTAATTTCACATAAGAATCAACTCTAATATGCTCATATCTCATCAAGAAAGATAATGGCCCTGCCAAGAAGATGTATTTTTTTTGGATGTGATTCTTCAGTGAAGCAGAACTTTGTAGAAGCAGAGTGACTGGAATGACATTTCTGATTTTCATAGATTTAACTGAGCCTGACATATTCTCAGGAGAAATGGCTCTGTCAATCAGGGGCACATCAGATTTAAATTGCTTATTTTGGTATTACTACCCATTGCTTTCCTTTATGCCAAACATCTAAGCTGGTGAATTTATTATTATATAGTTGGTGATTTCATCCATACTGTAAAATAAAAACAATTCAAGTAAGTAATCCCAGGAAACAGACTGTTATCAGTTCATAAAACCTAGTTCTCCCATCTAATATTTTAAGCCCTAAAGTCTTTTGAATTGTTAAAGCGATGGGACAAAATTCATGATTTATCTCCTATTTATAGGAAATGGCATAAGAGAGAAATTGTGCCCATACAAGTAGATGGGGTAAGAAGGAATGTTTTTGGTGTGATGTGGCAACTAGCGACATCTAAACTGTGTGTGTGTTTGTAGAGGGGCAGTGAGGGGGAAAAAACCTTTCCGGTTCTAACTACTTATGTGACATATCCAGACTCTAACATAACCCTAGTTTTCACGAACCATAGAACAGAGGTTTACAATTTTTTCGGCACCAGGGACTGGTTTTGTGGAAGATGTTTTTTTCCACAGACCAGGGAGGAAGGGATAGTTTTAAGATGATTCAAGCACATTACATTTATTTTGCACTTTATTTCTGTTATTGCATTGTAATCGATAATGAAATATTTATACAACTCATAATATAGAATCAGCGGGAGCCTTGAACTTGTTTTCCTGCAATTAGGCTGTCCCATCTGGGGGTGATGGGAGACCGTGACAGATCATCATTAGATTCTCATAAGGAGTACACAACCTAGATCCCCTTCATGCACAGCTCACGATAGAGTTTGCGCTCCTATGAGCACAATTTAATGCCACTGTTGATCTGACGGGAGGCAGAGTTTGGATGGTAAGGCGAGTGATGGGGAATGGCTGTAAATACAAATGAGGCTTTGCTCACTAGCCCACTGCTCACCTCCTCCTGTGTGGCCCAGTTCCTAACAGGCCACTAGCTGCTAGTAGTCTATGGCATGGGAGTTGTGGACCCCTGCTATAGAACATGTATCTCTAGTACTCCAGAGCCAAAATGAGGTAAATCTGTTATTAAAACAATTTTCAGGAAGAGGTAAAATTATGATTCTCATACAAATATAAAAATGTTAGAAATTTTGTTTACTCATGATGGAGTCAGCAGATATACAACCGGTACAAAGGAAGAGTCATAAAAGCACATATTTATATGGAGTAAAGGGATCTTGAAATGAATTACAAATGGAAACACACTCACCTTCTCACAGGGGAGGAGGAGAGAAGGAAGTTAACCTCTACAGATAGGACAGAATTTGCATGCCTATTAGATACCTACAATTTTGAGTTTTAAAACAGCTCCCATAGAATCAGAATGTAAAGCATAAGGTGGAAGGGTGTGCTGTAGGTAATGTGTAGTTTTCCGCTGCAGCGCACAACCTTTTTCGTCTACACTGTTACAAAGTGAGAACTAGGAAGAGGGAATGAACAGATGAGAAAATAGGCTACAGGCACCCTCTCTGGGTCTAAACAAGCAGACTAGCTAGCTCATACTGAGACATCTGTATCTTGACTAGTTGCTGCCTCTGTTTCTCACACACCTCTATTACTGCTTGAACTAGGTGTTGGCATTTACCTATTTGCACTGAAACAGTGCCAAACGTATGGGTAGGTTATCCAGGTATATACCCAGGATTCTAACAGTGCTGCGCATGTAGAGATGCCATTCAAATACTCAAATATTTCATGAATCTGTACCAGAGACCTGTGCCAAGACACTTTCTTCTATGCTTATGGTATCTCACTAGTATAAGACAAAAATGAAAGAGACAGCTGTGTCTCAGGAGATTTTATTGGCACAACTGGGAGAAGAAAATACTCTGCTCCCAATCCTACCTCAAGCAAAGAACATCCACAAAGATTTTATATGTGATTCACCACCCAATAATACTTCATCTTTTCTAATTTCCTTTCACCTTGACTTTCCTCTCATCACCACCATAACCCATATCCCACAATAATCAGAATAAAAGTCTTGTTGGTTTTGCTTCTCTGGGCTATTCTTGACATCCCATGACATATACAGCACCCCTAATTAAGATGTGAGGATGTAGGACATTGCTGGCCATTGCAGATTTACTGGTTTCTTGCCATATTTAAATCTGGCATTGTGCTTTTAAAGAACCCAAGTTATGGCCGGGCGCGGTGGCTCACACCTGTAATCCCAGCACTTTGGGAGGCCGAGACGGGCGGATCACAAGATCAGGAGATCGAGACCATCCTGGCTAACACGGTGAAACCCCGTCTCTACTAAAAATTAAAAAAAAAAAAAATTAGCCGGGCGTGGTGGCGGGTGCCTGTAGTCCCAGCTACACTGGAGGCTGAGGCAGGAGAATGGCCTGAACCCGGGGGGCGGAGCTTGCAGTGAGATGAATGAGATCGCGCCACTGCACTCCAGCCTGGGCGACAGAGCGAGACTCCGTCTCAAAAAAAAAAAAAAAAAAAAAAGGAAAAAGAACCTACGTTATATGTATTATACAGCTGATGATGAAGAAAACTAGCTTTTACATATTATGCATAAAAGTAGCTAGATTTTTATAGGTAACCATAAAATGCTACTAATTAAAAAAAAAATCAGAAGGTCAGCAAGATATTCAAAAGCAATTCCCTAGGAAAACAAAGAGAATAAAGACAATTAGTAAAAGATAGCAATTAAGTCTATTCCAGACCAGAGGAGGGGGAAAAACAAAATCTCCAACGCCTGGGTCCAAACTAGGAAACGAGGGAGACAATACATAAAACTTTCTTTCCTTTACTGAAGTTCACTTTTATTGTTTTAAAATCTTACTACAAAGACTTGGTATAATAGTAACTAAATGAAACCACCAAAAGGACAGTTTTGATTGAAGATGAAACTGTGTTATAAGCAAACTTGTTTTTCTTCCGGGATTGCAGGCTTTCTCCAAGCTTGTTTGATTTCCTGATGCCACCCGACTGCTGAATCTGTCACTGCATTTCACCCCATTTCAGCAACACTCCATGCTTTAGGCTAGTTGTTCTGAACTGGGGTCCATTTGCCCCTCAGGAGACATTTGAAAACCTTACATCTGGTGGAAAGGAAATTAATACTTTTTTTATTTGCTTATAAAGAGAAACAGCTGCCTTCTCTTCCTCTCTTAAAAGAGTCTCCTTGAGAACGTGGTAAACCTGAATCTTTTCCAACCCTTGGACTGTAGATAAATTTCTCCAGGGACTAGAAAAGTGTACTCTACAATGCAGAGTTGTCTCCAAGGCCACAGATCTTTAACCCCTTGAAACAGAAGAAAACCATTATGGAGTAAACATAGAAATGTACCTCCAGATATAATAGTCTTTCAGAGAGACTAAAGGCATCTTTTGGGGAGATAATTATCTTCCTGAAAGAACAATAAAATGACTTAAGTAATAGCTACCTTAATTCCCAAGAGAACTTTGTCCCTGCTTTGCTGTATACATTTTGTAGTATTTTATTGGCTTTGTAGTCTTTTATAGGCTACCTAAATGCATGTAGGCTGTTCTGCTTGTTCAGTAATAAACCAGTTTTTTTTCATATTGATATGGAGAAATTTCTGTGCTAATAAAACATTTCTTCCCCCATACTGGAGCCATTTTTTGTCATAGGGGTTGGTGGTGGGGAATTTGGGATTACTAGTGGCTATTTAGTGGGTAGAGGCCAGGGATATAGCTAAAGATCCCACATTGTACAAGACAGACAAGACAGCCCCCAACATCACAGAATTATCTGGCCAAAAATATCAACACTGATGTGATTGAGAAGCCCCGCTCTAGGCAAAGGTCTTAAAAATGAGCTACTGGAATAAAAGACTTGAGACTAATTTTGTGATGAATGCTGATGGTGTCCCACCAGGTTTCCTTCAACCTATCAGGTGCAGCTGTTCCCCAGCTGTTCCAGATAACTGCCAGTGGCTCCCACTTACACTATTCTCCAGTGGATTTCTCTCACCTGACAGGAGCCACTTTGCCAAGAGGATTCCTAGGAGGTATACCCCTCCTGAGAGTGGCTGTCATAACTAGTCACTGATGCTGGGGTATAATACTCCAGACCGCCTTACCTCTGGGAGACACAACCATTTTGGTATAGTTTACATTCGAGGGCTCCCTGTGAAATCACACTAAGGCTAGACTTCTCCTGAAATCATGTCCTTGCCAGCTTCTTCCCCTGCCTGATTCTGCTCCTGTCACTCTCTTACAGGTTTCTCTTTAGAGTACCTCCTCAGTAAATCACTTGTCAAGAATCCCCACCTAAGGGTCTGTCTGCTTCTAGGGAACCCAATCTAAGAACTACATATAGCATTAATCTAAATTAAGAAATTACATTTCAGTAATATTTCATACTTGTACTGGCACTAGCACCATCACCCTGCCCTGGTGTCAGATGTTGTAAGTCACAGATGACATTCAGGCCACTCCAGGCAAGGCTGGGATTTCTATGACATAAACGGGTTGACAAAGATGATCTCACTCATTTTTTGCTAACAGCATATTGCAAAATGTTACACTTCAGCTGCGCTAGGTTAAGCTGATTTACAGATTAAAGATTAGTTTAGCTAAAACTAGATAAGGTAAAGAATGAATAATTGGCTTTAAAAGATCAGTGAAAAGAAACCTCAGATTGAAGATAATGTTGATGATGCAAGCACCAGAAAACAAAGAAAACAGCAGTGCTGCCGCTTCTGGAAAACTTTATCTGCCATATATGGGGTAGAAGCAATGAAGATCCAGTTGGTTCTGAAAAGTCAGTAAGATATACTGAAATTAAAAAGAATTTCAAAGAAAGTATCAATTTATACCTACAACCATTGAATGTCTAACATCAAGTATTGTCCTAAGTGTATATGCTGTGACTTGAAATTATGTAATAAAGTAAAAAACCTTCTTAAATTAAGAAAATGTTTGCTCAATAGATTGAAAAATGGCTGCCCAAAAGATATTCATGTCCTATTGAGGGAAGCTATGAAAATTACTTTATATGTAAAAATATCTTTGCAAATGTGATTAAAGATTTTGTGATGAGGAGAGTATCCTGGATTATTGGTGGGTTCTAAATTCAATCACATGTCTTTTTATAGGAGGGAGGCATAGGGAGACTTCACAGACACAGAGAAGGTAATATAAAGATGAAACAGATTTGAAGATGATGACTTTGAAGATAGGAGTGGTGTAGCCACAAGCCAATGAGTGCCAACAGCCACCATAAGCTGAAGAGTCAAGAAATGGATTCTCTCCAAGAGCTTCTGGAGAAAGCACAGCCCTATTGACATCTGATATCAGCCTAATAAAATTAATTTTGGACTTCTAGCCTCTAGAACCATGAGAAAATAATTTGTTGTTTTTAAACCATCAAGCCTGGAAATTTGTTACAGCAGCCACAAGAAACTAATACAGCTTGTTTATCTAACTTTCTTTTGGACTCTAATGTAACTTACATTTATATCAGTAATTATCTTCACATTTCATCTATAAAAAACATCTTATCCTCAAGAAGGCAAATGATTAAATAAAACAGAAACTTAAAACTCCTCCTCCCCAGAAACAGAAACTGAGATTTTTATTGTTGTTTCCTACAAAGTGTTTAAAACAATTTAAACAAATATTCAAATAACAAGGCATTCCACATGTAAATCCAAACTTCCAGGTTTTTTGAAAAATGAGAAAATCTGACAACCCAACACCCACATTCTCACAGCCACACCAGCACCCATATTCCCAATTAGACACAGTTCACTAATGAATGTTAGTTGGCCCTTTAGGGTTATGTGTTACTCAATTCTCATCTGACTGCTCACCTTTACCCTACGTCCCTAGACCTTGCATAGTGAGAATTGCCAAGCTTCTAACTTTTCCCAGTATTCCTTCCCCATCATTTTTATGTTCCTCATCTCACATTCTATGATTTGGTCTCTGCTCAGCAGCAGCCATTACAGAAAAAGAAAAAAAAAAAAAAAAAAAAGAATGAGTATCACAACTGTTCAGTAGACAAACATTAGCACAGTACTGCCACATATTTATGAACTAAAAACGCTCTGGATTATTCCACTGAAGTCTAGGAATTCTCTAGGAATTATGTCTAGGAAATAGTCAATTGGAAAGATAGCTTGACTGGGAGTTGAGATTAAGTTCTCAGGCCCAGACATATCTTGAAATTACTTGAGACTCTGGGCACGTGTAGGCCATGTGACATCTCCAAGTATCCATTGCACATTTTCTAAAATAAAGCAGGGTTTTTGAGTGAGAGACAGGAAATTAGACTAGATCAGTGTTCTGAAGATCCATATGGTCACACATCTGGGCCTTTGGAACTGAGGTTGGCAACCAAGGGCCTATAGGTAGAGTTGCCGATGCTATGCCCACTTCAATGTCGGCAGGCCTGCTCCCTGCCTTGACATGATCTACCAGTCCCCGCTTGGTCTCTTCTCCTGTCTAACTGAGTGACCACACTTCAAGTCATTCTCTCCATTCTCTGCTCTCTAGTTTTCTTCCCACTTCCACCAGTGCTTTGGCTTGCTCCAAGCCATTGTGCATATCTCATTAGATCATTTCTCTACTTGAAATACTTTTTAAAATCCCCCACTCTGAAGATCAAGTTCAGTCTCCTTGCCCTGGCCTCCAGTCCTTGCAGGGTCTGGTGTCTGCTTACTTCTCCAGCTTCAGCATATACCACTTTCCCTCCCATGTTTTAACTCTATTCTATGCTGCTCTTATTTCCATTTTACAAATAGAACAAACCCCTTCAACCTTGGGGCCTTCCATTTTGCTAGCCCCTCTGCCTGGAGCTCTCTTTATGCCTTCTCCACTTAACAACTACTCATCCTTGATAGGGCAGCACGAATACCAAGAGAAAACTGTAATGTAAATGGTTTGGACTATGAGAAACATATTTCCTTATATAACAAGCCATCTGCAGATGGAGTTCCAGAGTTAATTTTGGTGTTTAGTAATCTCATCCAGTTCATAGGTATTCCCTGTCTGCTGTCCCTTTATGTTTACTAGATAGCTATAAAAGAAGCAGGTATTGCAGCAGGATGCTTATTCCACAGGAGGTGGTGGCACATATCCCCATGTATGTTTTTGTTAGGATGCAGAATATTTCCCAGAAGCACCTCCACAGACACCTTGGCTCCAAATGACCATCATGGAACACATGTCCTTTTTCTAACAGAAAAGGAAGGAAGAAAAAGAATTAGAGAGTCGGCCCTAACTATGTGTGGGTTCCACATCCATGAATTCAATGAACAGATCAAAAATATTTGGGGAAAAAACCCTAAAACAACAAACAATGCAACAATATAAATGCAAATAAAAATATAGTATAACAACTACTTATATGGCATTTACATTGTTTTAGGTACTTTCAGTAATCTAGAGATTACAAAGTGTAAGACAGGAGGTACTTAGGTTATATGCAAATATTATACCACTTTATATCATGGACTTGAGCATCTGTGAATTTTGGTATCCTCAAGGGGCCTGGACCCAATCTGTCCCACAGATAATGAGGAACAACTCTTCAGCATCTAGAATGAGAGTCAGAGTCTACTACGAAGTAAAAAAACAAACAAAACACCTACATATTCAGGCAAGATCAGCCCTTCCTGGTTTGAGTATTCCAGTTTCCTGTTGTTTCAGAATACTTACAACACTGGTAATCCATAATTATTTTGGTTATGGCTTTGGTCAGCATCGATTTCCCCTACAATATTACAAGTTTCTTTTTTTTTTTTTTTTTTTGTGACGGAGTCTTGCTCTGTCGCCCAGGCTGGAGTGCAGTGGCGCAATCTCGGCTCACTGCAAGCTCCGCCTCCCGGGTTCACGCCATTCTCCTGCCTCAGCCTCCCGAGTAGCTGGGACTACAGGCGCCCGCCACTGCGCCCGGCTCATTTTTTCTATTTTTAGTAGAGACGGGGTTTCACCATGGTCTCGATCTCCTGACCTTGTGATCCGCCCGCCTCGGCCTCCCAAAGTGCTGGGATTATAGGCGTGAGCCACCGCGCCCGGCCTTAAAAGTTTCTTAAAACCAGATACCGAGTCTCAATTATAGCTGTCTATCTTTGCTTCTTTGATGCTGCAGTAACTCCAATTCCAGAGGTCTCAAGCTGTTCCCAAACTAAAACATGTCCAAATAACAGTTTATACATCCACACTTCAAAAGTCTTAAGTAGATTCACTATACCACAGAGAGACAGTATAAGTGAATGCTTGCTAAAAATAAGGCCAACTCTGGAGTCAGAGTAGTGGGTTCATGGGCACAGCTGTTAACTTGCACTATGACGTTAGGCAACTACTTAACCTGGTGGAGGATCATTTTTCCCTGCTGAAAAATGGCGATAGTGATAACAGCTTTATAAGTTTCTATTGATGAGTCAATGTGTGTGGGGAAATCTCAGCAAAGAGCTTGGCAATACTTAAGTCAAATGATTACTATTATCAAGATCAATATAATAACTACTATTAATAATTATATTACAGAAAATACTTGCTTCATTTTCTTCCTTACCAATATCCTAATCACAGGAACTTCCAGCAGAAAGAACACACAAAGGTGTCAGTAGCTCCCTCCTCTGACATTAGAGGGGGTAATTATGAGAACAAAGGGAACACATAAGGACTATCAGACCCTGGAGAAAATAGAATTCTTCATCAACCAGAGCTCAGAGGGAGAGGTCAAAGTCTAAAGGCTTTTGTGCTTCTGTACAATTCAACCTAATTCTGTTTAGATATTAGACTTCCCCAGGGCAAACAATGAACCTCTTTAGCACCTTCCAAGTGAAAATTTGGTAAGCCTATTGAAAAACCAAAAAAAAAAAAAAACCCAGCTAGCTTTCTTCCCAGCACATTTATCACCATTGTTATCCTTGCCCCAGATACCTTTGAAATTCAATATGACAGAACCCATGGTATTGTTTTAAAAAGAAAAAAAAAAAAAAAAAGGAATGTTCTGAGAAAAATGTAAATATCTGGAGAGAGCAGGTGCACATGGTCACTTGGGGGGATGAAGAGGATGCATTATGGCTTCAAAATTGCTGTCACACCTCTCAGAATCACATTTTCACCTGCCACTGAGCTTGCTTTCACTGTGCTTTGTGGTCTCTGTATCCCCTACTGTGACTTGATCCTCCCCTGTAAAAGTCATCTTCACCACTTTGAAAAGTGCTGCCGGCCTGGGCAAACACAAGCAAGAATAACTGAGTAAACAAAGCCAGGTGCAACTTGAATGCAGGTTTAAAAAAAGAACATCTTTCAAGGGAAAAGACTAAAGATTTGGGTTTTACAACAGGCTGCTTAACAGGAATAAATACTTGATTTTAAATGGTTGCTGTGGAAAAAGCCATGGAGGGAATGCATGTGTTTTGTATTATTGAATGTCTCATTCCTAAAAAAAAAAAAAAAAAGAAAGAAAAAAGCCTGAAGAAATTAATATTCCAGGTTTGGTGGTTCTTCCATAAACATTGAGTGAATACTTGTCATTTATAGTGGCAATGGCATGGACAGTTAGAGTCTGAGCCTGAATGATTTGACAAGTTAAATTATCAATTGACTGTGTCTATATACAAATAAAGAACTTTTATAAAGGAGAAGGATATATAGCTGGTTAAGTGTAGAGACAACACTTAATCAAATAAAAATGGAAAAAACATCACTATGAATAGAGAGACTTCATATAAAACATTGAGAGTCTGGGTGACTGAAGTAGTTATCACCCATATCAGAAGAGCTGAACACATGTACCAGCAGAGAAAAGTCTAAATATCTACATAAATATATTCCCTATACCACCTATATGCCACCTGATGTGGGCTCATATAGAGAAGGATTCTTTGTGTTTCTTTATTGATATTCAGAGTTTTGTTTAACTTGTTCAGTAGTAGCTAAAATGGAGAATGTCTTTTGTGGTGTCGAATATCAGTACTGGCTTAAACTCAGAACTAGATTCTTTAAATTCCAATTAATCTAAACATCAAAGCAGGTGACATTATCAGTCACTGCACTTGACATTTATACAAAATTTTAAAAATGAGCCTAGTGCAGTGGCTCACGCCTGTAATCCCAGCACTTTGGAAGGCCGAGGAAGGGAGATTATTTGAGATCAGGAGTTAGAGAACAGCCTGACCAACTTGGTGAAACCCTGTCTCTACTAAAAATACAAAACAGTTAGCTGGGCTTGGTGGCGGGCGCCTGTAACCTCAGCTACTCAGGAGGTTGAAGCAGGAGAATCGCTTGCACCAGGGAGGTGGAGTTTGCAGTAAGCTGAGATCATGCCACTGTACTCCAGCCTGGGTGACAGAGCAAAACTCCATCTCAAAAACTAAATTAAATAAATAAATAAATAAATAAATAAATAAATAAATAAATAATAATTTCATGGACACATCTTCCAATCAGAGTCCAAAACAACATTTAGGGGCAAAACTGAATGTCAACCAGATAATGTTTACCTCCCCCAGAACAAAACTTGTCACTGGGTGTGTTTCAAAGGAATATTCAAACCACATGTATGAAAGTTTGAGAAGAAAATATATAAAGGAGGGCAAAAGCCTATATTTAAAAAACAAGCAGCAGTAACAAGACTAAAATAACTACCATTATGGCCAGGCGTGGTGGCTCATGCCTGTAATCCCAGCGCTTGGGAGGCCGAGGTGGGTGGATCACTTGAGCTCAGGAGTTCAAGACCAGCCTGGGTAACATTGGGAAACCCCAACCCTACCAAAAAGACAAAAAATTCGCCAGGCATGGTGGCATGTGCCTGTGGTCCTAGCTGCTTAAGAGGCTGAGGTAGGAGGATCACCTCAACCTGGAGGCTGAGGTTGCAGTGAGCCAAGATCGTGCCACTGCAATGCAGCCTATCCTGGGTAGCAGAGCAAGACTGTATCTCAAAAAAACAAAAATAAACAAATTGCTATTAGAATTGTTTTCTATCCTGGAAATTTTGTTAATTAAATAGCATAAACAAAATCTTCAGTGGATCACTTTCTGAGAAAAAATAGTAAACTAGCAAAAACCTTTACTCTCTGTACTATGAACATTATTTTATCCCAAACCTTGCCCATGCAGGCAATGATAAATGAGAGAAGGAGAGCAGGGGAGACAGGCGGAGAGATGGGGAGAAGGGGGCATAGGGGGTGAGAACAATTAAGATACAGAGAAGATAGATTGAGGTTCCTCACATGTATTTGACAAAAGTTCTAAAGGGTCCAAGAAAAAGAGAAGATGGAAAAAACAATATTTGTATGAAAATGTCTGAAATTTTTCCAGAAAGAAAGAAAGTCATAGATTTCAGATTAAAAGAACTGCTACTGCCAGATAGGACAAATAAAATAAGTCCACATATGACTACATCATAATCATCCTCCAGAAGGATGAAGATAAAAACAAACAACAACAAATCTTCATAATTTACCAGGGATCAAAAGCCTATTATTTTCAAAAGAATGCCAATTAAATTGAAAGCAGACTTTTCATCAGCAACAATAAGATGCCAACTCCAGGCAGAACTGAGGAAAAATAGTCAACCAAGATGTGTCTCCCAATCAAACCAAAATAACTATTAAAGGAAGAAAAATGAACATAAAAGAGACACAATTTACAAAAGTACAGTGAACACAAATATTGATTTTAAATATTGGTAAATGTTTAGGTGACTAAAAAGAAGGGTGTGTCTATTTTAATTAAACTTTTATTTTGAAATAATTTAGGTTACCATTCACTTGTAAGAAAGAGAATAAATTTGATTCCAGAGACATGCTTTTGTTTATAGTAAAATATAGAGGGCTGACTGAAAAATGGGGAAGGCATATGGATTTGGGGAGGGGGGGGGAATCAGTATTTTGCAGCCATCATAATACAGACTGATTCATGCAAGAATCATTAAAAGGGAAAATTATAACAAGAATCAGGATAGTATGATATTTGTACTAAAGAGCCTGTCTTTATTACTTGCTGTTTGACTAATGATATATTTTAAGTCTCGCCCCTTTCTCTCCCCTTTTTGCCCCATATCTGGGCAAGCTGATAAGAAAGCCTAGGTGCTCCCTTTAGCGCAGGTGGGAGTTTGAAATCAAACAAGTCCCTGTCCGCTCCCTAACCATAATAAAATGCCCATGGCAGTCTCTTTTTCTTACTTCCTTACAAGCCATTTTTGGACTGTCTTGGGAAGTCGTTCCTGCTTTCCCCCGAAAAATTCTCTAACTATGTGAGTAGAATGTCTATATTTTTTTACCCTTATGATGTGTGGCATCATGAGTCTCAACATCCAAATGAACTTTTCAGCTGGAGTCCATCCTATTTATTCAGGGTAGCCCCAACAATCTTAAAGTATCTGGTTCTAAGGGAAAACATAATTATACAGTGGATAAATGAATCAAACCTTGATTAAGTAATCCAAATTGATGACACTAAAATGTAGCTCCCAGGTACATCCTGAGAAGGGCATGCCATCTATGTAGTTTTCCAACTGAGAATGGGGAATTTAAAACCAATTCTGAAGAAACAAGAGATAAGTCCAAAATGAGAAAAATCCCATCAAAAAAGAGAAAGAAGTACAGATTTAATTCTTCAAAATTCAGTGTCATAAAAATAAAAGGCTATACAAATGTGCCAAATTAAAGGACACATGACAATGAAATGGTAAACCTTAACTTAAACTGGATTTTGTACAAAATGAGGAAGAAAATGCTATAAGGACATTGACTCAACAGACAAAAATGAAATACAGACAGTATATGAAAATTCCACAGCAATGTCATATTTACTGAAGTTGATAACTGCTCTGTTATTTAAGAGAATATCCCTATTTGCAGGAAATACATATGTAAGTATTTGGCTGTAAAGGGTCATAATATAAG